>NW_027477438.1:0-73422 GCF_051020955.1 Megalopta genalis
GCTAAACCTTCTACAACGCAATGATTTGAAGCTAAATCATGTATTTCGCATGGATTTGAAGCTAACTCGTTTGTTTCGTCTGCATTTGATGCTACATCACTTATATCGCAAGTATCTGAAGCTAAATCATTTGCGTCGCATGGATTTGAAGCTAAACCTTCTACATAGCATTGATTAGAATCTTAATCATGTGTTTCGCATGGATTTGAAGCTAATTCGTTTGTTGCGCAAGCATTTGAAGCTATATCACCTACATCCGAAGTGTTTGAAGCTCAATCATTTATCCCGCAAGGATTTGAAGCTAAACCATCTACTTCGCATTGATTTGAAGCTAAATCATTTGTTTCGCATGGATTTGGAGCTAACTCGTTTGTTTCACCTGCATTTGAAGCTATATCACTTATACCGCAAGTATCTGAACCTAAATCATTTGTTTCGTATGGATTTGAAGTTAAGCCTTCTACATCGCATTGATTTGAAGCTAAATCATGTGTTTCGCATGGATTTGAAGCTAACTCGTTTGTTTCTCCTGCATTTGAAGCTATATCGCTTATATCGTACGTATCTAAACCTAAATCATTTGTTTCGGTTGGATTTGAAGCTAAACCTTCTACAACGCATTGATTTGAAGCTAAATCATGTGTTTGGCATGGATTTGAAGCTACCTCGTTTGTTTCTCTTGCATTTGCAGCTGTATCACTTGTTTCGCAAGTATCTGATGCTAAATCATTTGTTTCGCATGGATTTGAAGCTAAATCTTGTACGTCGCATTGATTTGCAGCTAAATCATTTGTTTCGCATGGATTTGAAGCGATGCCTTCTACTTCGCATTGATTTGAAGCTAAATCATTTGTGTCGCATGGATTTGAAACTAAACCTTCCACATAGCATTGATTTGAAGCTTAATCATGAGTTTTGCATGTATTTGAAGATAACTCGTTTGTGTCCCCTGCATTTGAAGCTGTATCACTTATATCGCAAGTATCTGATGCTAAATCATATTTTTCGCGTGGATGTGCAGCTAAACCTTCTACATCGCATTGATTTGCATCTAAATTCTGTGTTTCGCATGGATTTGAAGCTAACTCGTTTGTTTCGCATGCAGTTGAATCTATATCACCTATATCCCATGTGTTCGTAGCTCAATCTTTTGTTTCGCATGGATCTGAAGCTAAACCTTCTACATGCCATTAATTTGAAGCTAAATCACATGTTTCGCATGGATATGGAGCTGGCTAGTTTGTTTCTCCTGCATTTGAAGCTATATCACTTATATTGCAAGTATCTGAACCTAAATCATTTGTTTCGCATGGATTTGAAGTGAAGACTTCTACTTCGCATTGATTTGAAACTAAATCATGTGTTTCCCTTGGATTTGAAGCTAACTCGTTTGTTTCGCATGCATTTGGAGCTAACTCGTTTGTTTCACCTGCATTCTAAACCTAAATCATTTGTTTCGGTTGGATTTGAAGCTAAGCCTCCTACATCGCATTGATTTGAAGCTAATTCTACTACATCGCATTGATTTGAAGCTAAATCATGTGTTTCGCTTGGATTTGAAGCTAAACCTTCTACATCGCATTGATTTGAAGCTAAATCATGTGTTTCGCTTGGATTTGAAGCTAAACCTTCTACATCGCATTGATTTGAAGCTAAATCATCTTTTTCGCATGGATTTGAAGCTAACTCGTCTGTTTCTCCTGCATTTGAAGCTATATCGCTTATATCGCAAGTATCTAAACCAAAATGATTTGTTTCGGTTGGATTTGAAGCTAAACCTTCTACAACGCAATGATTTGAAGCTAAATCATGTATTTCGCATGGATTTGAAGCTAACTCGTTTGTTTCGTCTGCATTTGATGCTACATCACTTATATCGCAAGTATCTGAAGCTAAATCATTTGCGTCGCATGGATTTGAAGCTAAACCTTCTACACAGCATTGATTAGAATCTTAATCATGTGTTTCGCATGGATTTGAAGCTAACTCGTTTGTTTCCCCTGCATTTGATGCTATCTCGCTTATATTACAAGTATCTAAACCTAAATCAATTGTTTCGGATGGATTTCAAGCTAAGCCTTCTACTTCGCATGGATTTAAAGCTAAATGATGTCTATCGCATGGATTTTGAAGCTTCCCCGTTTGATTCGTCTGCATTTCCTGCTATATCACTTATATTCCAAGTGTTTGTAGGTAAATCATTTGTTTCGCATGGATTTGAAGCTAAACCTTCTACATCGCATTGATTTGAAGCTAAATCATGTATTTCGCATGGATTTGATGCTAACTCGTTTGTTTCCCCTGCACTTGAAGCTATATCAGTTATATCGCCAGTATCTGATGTTAAATCATTTGTTTCGCATGGATTTGAAGCTAAACCTTCTACATAGCATTGATTTGCAGCTAAATCATGTGCTTAGCATGGATATCAAGCTGACTCGTTTGTTTCGTCTGCATTTGAAGCTATTTCACTTATATCCCAAGTGTTTGAAGCTAAATCATTTGTATCGCAAGGATTTGAAGCTAAACATTCTACATCGCATTGATTTGAAGCTAAGTCATGTATATCGCATGGATTTTGAAGCTAACTCGTTTGATTCGTCTGCATTTAAAGCAATATCACTTATATCGCAAGTATCTGAAGCTAAATCATTTGTGTCGCATGGATTTGAAGCTGAACTTTTTACGTCGCATTGATTTGAAGCTAAATCATGTGATTCGCTTGGATTGGAAGCTAACTCGTTAGTTTCGTCTGCATTTGAAGCTATATCACTTATATCGCTAGTATCTGAAGCTAAATCAATTTTTTCCCATGGATTTGAAGCTAAACTTTCTACATCGCATTGATTTGAAGCTAAATCATGTGATTCGCTTGGACTGGAAGATAACTCGTTTATTTCGTCTGCATTTGAAGTTGTATCAATGTATCGCAAGTATCTGAACCTAAATCATTTGTTTCGCATGGATTTGAAGCTAAAACTTCTAAATCGCAGTGATTTGAAGCTAAGTCATGTGATTCGCTTGGCTTTGAAGCTAACTCGTTTGTTTCGTCTGCATTTGAAGCTATATCACTTATATCCCAAGTGTTTGAAGCTAAATCAAGTGTTTCGCAGTGATTTGATGCTAACTCGTTTATTTCCCCTGCATTTGAAGCTATTTCAGTTATATCGCAAGTATCTGATGCTAAATCATGTGTTTCGCTTGGATTTGAAGCTAAACCTTTTACATCGCATTGATTTGCAGCTAAATCATGTGTTTCGCATGGATTTGAAGTTAACTCGTTTTGTTTCGTCTGCATTTAAAGCTATGTCACTTATATCACAAGTATCTGAAGCTAAATCATTGGTTTCGCATGATTTTGAATCTGAACCATGTGTTTCGCATGAATTTGAACCTAAATCTTGTCTTTCCTATGTATTTGAACCTTAATCATGTATTTCGCATGGATTTGAAGCAAACTCGTCTGTTTCTTCTGCATTTGAAGCTATATCACTTATATCCCAAGCGTTAGAAAGTAAATTATATGTTTCGCCTGGATTTGAACTTAAACCTTTTAAATCGCATTGATTTGAAGCTAAATCGTATGATTCGCTTGGATTTGGAGCTAACTCGTTTGATTCCCCTCCATTTGAAGCTATATCACTTATATCGCTAGTATCTTAAGCTAAATCATTTGTTTCACATGGATTTGAAGCTTAACTTTCTACATCGCATTGATTTGCTGCTATATCATGTGTTTCGCATGGATTTGGAGCTAACTCGTTTGTTTCGTCTGCAATTGAAGCTATATCACTTACATCGCTAGCATCTGAAGCTAAATCATTAGTTTCGCATGGATTTGAAGCCAAACCGTCTTCATCGCATTGATTTGCTGCTAAATCATGTGTATCGCATGGGTTGAAGCTAACTCGTTTGTTTCGCCTGCATTTGAAACTGTATCACATATATAGCAAGTATCTTAAGCTAAATCATTTGTGTCGCATGGATTTGAAGCTGAACTTGCTACATCGCATTGATTTGAAGCTAAATCGTTTATTTCGTCTGCATTTGTAGCTGTATCACTTATATCGCAAGTATCTGAAGCTAAATAATTTGTTTCGCATGGATTTGCAGCTAGACTTTCTACATCGCATTGATTTGAAGCTAAATCATGTGATTCGCTTGGATTGGAAGCTAAATCGTTTGTTTCGTCTGCATTTGAAGACATATCACTTATATCCCAAGTGTTTGAAGATAAATCATTTGTTTCGCATGGATTTCAAGCTAAACCTTCTACATCGCATTGATTTGCAGCTAAGTCATGTGTTTCGCATGGATTTGAAGCAAACTCGTCTGTTTCTTCTGCATTTAAAGCTATATCACTTATATCCCAAGCGTTTGAAAGTAAATTATTTGTTTCGCCTGGATTTGAACTTAAACCTTCTAAATCGCATTGATTTGAAGCTAAATCGTATGATTCGCTTGGATTTGGAGCTAACTCGTGTGTTTCCCCTCCATTTAAAGCTATATCACTTATATCGCTAGTATCTGAAGCTAAATCATTAGTTTCGCATGGATTTGAAGCCAAACCTTCTTCATCGCATTGATTTGAAGCTAAATCATGTGATTCGCTTGGACTGGAAGATAACTCGTTTATTTCGTCTGCATTTGAAGTTGTATCAATGTATCGCAAGTGTCTGAACCTAAATCATTTGTTTCGCATGGATTTGAAGCTAAAACTTCTAAATCGCAGTGATTTGAAGCTAAGTCATGTGATTCGCTTGGCTTTGAAGCTAACTCGTTTGTTTCGTCTGCATTTGAAGCTATATCACTTATATCCCAAGTGTTTGAAGCTAAATCATGTGTTTCGCATGGATTTGTAGCTAACTCGTTTGTTTCCCCTGCATTTGAAGCTATATCAGATATATCGCAAGTATCTGAAGCTAAATCATTTGTTTCGTATAGATTTGATGTTTAACCTTCTACATCGCATTGATTTGAAGCTAAATCATGTGTTGCGCTTGGATTTGAATCTATACCTTCTACATCGCATTGATTTGAAGCTAAATCATGTGTTTCGTTTGGATTTGAAGCTAAACCTTCTACATCCGATTGATTTGCAGCTAAATCATTTGTTTCGCATGGATTTGAAGCTAAGCCTTCTACTTCGTATCGATTTGAAGTTAAATGATATGTATCGCATGGATTTTGAAGCTTCCCCGTTTGATTCGTCTGCATTTCCTGCTATATCACTTATATCCCAAGTGTTTGTAGGTAAATCATTTGTTTCGCATGGATTTGAGGCTAAACCTTCTACATCGCATTGATTTGAAGCTAAATCATTTGCTTCGCATGGATTTGAAGCTAAACCTTCTACATCGCATTGATTTGCAGCTAAATCATGTGTTTCGCATGGATTTGATGCTAACTAGTTTGTTTCCCCTGCATTTCAAGCTATTTCAGTTATATCGCAAGTATCTGATGCTAAATCATGTGTTTCGCTTGGATTTGAAGCTAAACCTTTTACATCGCATTGATTTGCAGCTAAATCATGTGTTTCGCATGGATTTGAAGCTAACTCGTTTGTTTCGTCTGCATTTAAAGCTATGTCACTTATATCACAAGTATCTGAAGCTAAATCATTGGTTTCGCATGATTTTGAATCTGAACCATGTGTTTCGCATGAATTTGAACCTAAATCTTGTCTTTCCTATGTATTTGAACCTTAATCATGTATTTCGCATGGATGTGAAGCAAACTCGTCTGTTTCTTCTGCATTTGAAGCTATATCACTTATATCCCAAGCGTTAGAAAGTAAATTATATGTTTCGCCTGGATTTGAACTTAAACCTTTTAAATCGCATTGATTTGAATCTAAATCGTATGATTCGCTTGGATTTGGAGCTAACTCGTTTGATTCCCCTCCATTTGAAGCTATATCACTTATATCGCTAGTATCTTAAGCTAAATCATTTGTTTCGCATGGATTTGAAGCTTAACTTTCTACATCGCATTGATTTGCTGCTATATCATGTGTTTCGCATGGATTTGGAGCTAACTCGTTTGTTTCGTCTGCAATTGAAGCTATATCACTTACATCGCTAGCATCTGAAGCTAAATCATTAGTTTCGCATGGATTTGAAGCCAAACCTTCTTCATCGCATTGATTTGCTGCTAAATCATGTGTATCGCATGGGTTTGAAGCTAACTCGCTTGTTTCGCCTGCATTTGAAACTGTATCACATATATCGCAAGTATCTTAAGCTAAATCATTTGTGTCGCATGGATTTGAAGCTGAACTTGCTACATCGCATTGATTTGAAGCTAAATCATGTGATTCGCTTGGATTGGAAGCTAACTCGTTTGTTTCGTCTGCATTTGAAGCTATCACACTTATATCGCAAGTATCTGAAGCTCTATCATTTGAGCAGCATGCATTTGAAGCTAAACCTTCTACGTAGCATTCATTTGAAGCCTAATCATGTGTTTTGCATGGATTTGAAGCTAACTCGTTTCGTCTGCATTTGAAACTATATAATTTATATCGCAAGGATTTGAAGCTAAATCATTTGTGTCGAATGGATTTGAAGCTAAACCTTCTACATCGCATTGATTGGATACTACATCATGTGTACCGCATGGATTTGTATCTAAACTTTCGTCATCGCATTGATTTGCAGCTAAATCATGCGTTTCGATTGGATTGGAAGCTAAATCGTTTATTTCGTCTGCATTTGTAGCTGTATCACTTATATCGCAAGTATCTGAAGCTAAATAATTTGTTTCGCATGGATTTGCAGCTAGACTTTCTACATCGCATTGATTTGAAGCTAAATCATGTGATTCGCTTCGATTGGAAGCTAAATCGTTTGTTTCGTCTGCATTTGAAGACATATCACTTATATCCCAAGTGTTTGAAGATAAATCATTTGTTTCGCATGGATTTCAAGCTAAACCTTCTACATCGCATTGATTTGCAGCTAAGTCATGTGTTTCGCAGGGATTTGAAGCAAACTCGTCTGTTTCTTCTGCATTTAAAGCTATATCACTTTTATCCCAAGCGTTTGAAAGTAAATTATTTGTTTCGCCTGGATTTGAACTTAAACCTTCTAAATCGCATTGATTTGAAGCTAAATCGTATGATTCGCTTGGATTTGGAGCTAACTCGTTTGTTTCCCCTCCATTTGAAGCTATATCACTTATATCGCTAGTATCTGAAGCTAAATCATTGGTTTCGCATGGATTTGAAGCCAAACCTTCTTCATCGCATTGATTTGCTGCTAAATCATGTGTATCGCATGGGTTTGAAGCTAATTCATTTGTTTCGTATGGATTTGAAGCTAAACCTTATACTTCGCATTGATTTGTTGCTAAATCATCTGTACGCATGGAATTTAAGCTAACTGGTTTGTTTCGTTTGTATTTGAATCTATGCCACATTTATCGCAAGTATCTGAAGCTAAATTATTGTTTTCCAATGTATTTGATGCTAAACCTTCTACATTGCATTGATTTACTGCTAAATCATTTGTTTCGCATGGATTTGAAGCTAACTCGTTTTTTTCGCCTGCATTTGAAACTGTATCACATATATCGCAAGTATCTTAAGCTAAATCATTTGTGTCGCATGGATTTGAAGCTGAACTTTCTACATCGCATTGATATGAAGCTAACTCGTTTGTATAGTCTTCATTTGAAGCTATATCACTTATATCGCAAGCAGCTGAAGCTAAATCATAGGTTTCGCATGGATTTGAAGCTAAACCTTCTACATCGCATTGATTTGAAGCTAAATCATGTGTTCGCTTGGATATGAAGCTATCTCGTTTGTTTAGTCGCATTTGAAGCTATATCACTTATATCGCAAGTATTTGATGCTGAATCATTTGTTTCGCATGGATTTGAAGCTAAACCATCAGCATCGCATTGATTTGAATCTTAATCCTGTGTTTTGCATGGATTTCAAGCTAACTCGTTTGATTCCCCTGCATTTGAAGCTATATCACTTATATCGCAAGCAGCTGAAGCTAAATCATTGGTTTCGCATGGATTTGAAGCTAAGTCGTTTGTTTCGTCTGTATTTGAAGGTATAACACTTATATCGTAAGTATCTGAAGCTCAATCATTTGTGTCGCATGGATTTGAAGCTAAACTTTCTACATCGCATTGATTTGCAGCTAAGTCATGTGTTTCGCATGGATTTGAAGCAAACTCGTCTGTTTCTTCTGCATTTAAAGCTATATCACTTATATCGCAAGTATCTGATGCTAAATCATTTGTTTCGCAAGGGTTTGAAACTAGACCTTCTATATCGCATTGATTTGAAGCTAGATCATGTGATTCGCTTGTTTTTAAAGCTAACTCGATTGTTTCGTCTGCATTTGAAACCATATCAGTTATATCAAAAGTATTTGTAGCTAAACCATTTGTTTCGCATGGATTTGAAGCTAAGCCTTCTACTTCGCATTGATTTGAAGCTAAATCATGTGTTTCGCATGGATTTGAAGCTAACTCGTTTGTTTCTCCTGCATTTGAAGCTATATCGCTTATATCGTAAGTATCTAAACCTAAATCATTTGTTTCGGTTGGATTTGAAGCTAAACCTTCTACAACGCATTGATTTGAAGCTAAATCATGTGTTTCACATGGATTTGAAGGTAACTCGTTAGTTTCGTCTGCATTTGTAGCTATATCATTTATATCGCAAGTATTTGAAGCTAAATCATTTGTGTCGCATGGATTTGAAGCTAAACCATCTACTTCGCATTGATTTGAAGCTAAATCATTTGTTTCGCATGCATTTGGAGCTAACTCGTTTGTTTCACCTGCATTCTAAACCTAAATCATTTGTTTCGGTTGGATTTGAAGCTAAGCCTCCTACATCGCATTGATTTGAAGCTAATTCTACTACATCGCATTGATTTGAAGCTAAATCATATGTTTCGCTTGGATTTGAAGCTAAACCTTCTACATCGCATTGATTTGAAGGTAAATCATGTGTTTCGCTTGGATTTGAAGCTTAACCTTCTACATCGCATTGATTTGAAGCTAAATCATCTTTTTCGCATGGATTTGAAGCTAACTCGTTTGTTTCTCCTGCATTTGAAGCTATATCGCTTATATCGCAAGTATCTAAACCAAAATGATTTGTTTCGGTTGGATTTGAAGCTAAACCTTCTACAACGCAATGATTTGAAGCTAAATCATGTATTTCGCATGGATTTGAAGCTAACTCGTTTGTTTCGTCTGCATTTGATGCTACATCACTTATATCGCAAGTATCTGAAGCTAAATCATTTGCGTCGCATGGATTTCAAGCTAAACCTTCTACATAGCATTGATTAGAATCTTAAGCATGTGTTTTGCATGGATTTGAAGCTAACTCGTTTGTTTCCCCTGCATTTGATGCTATCTCGCTTATATTACAAGTATCTAAACCTAAATCAATTGTTTCGGATGGATTTGAAGCTAAACCTTCTACATCGCATTGATTTGAAGCTATATCACATGTTTCGCATGGATTTGAAACTAACTCGTTTGTTTCGTCTCCATTTGAAGCTATATCACAAACATTCGAAAGTATTTGAAGCCAAATCAGATGTGTCGCATGGATTTGGAGCTACACCTTCTACATCGCAAAGATTTGAATCTTAATCATGTGTTTCGCATGGATTTGAAGCTAATTCGTTTGTTGCGCAAGCATTTGAAGCTATATCACCTACATCCGAAGTGTTTGAAGCTCAATCATTTATCCCGCAAGGATTTGAAGCTAAACCATCTACTTCGCATTGATTTGAAGCTAAATCATTTGTTTCGCATGGATTTGGAGCTAACTCGTTTGTTTCACCTGCATTTGAAGCTATATCACTTATACCGCAAGTATCTGAACCTAAATCATTTGTTTCGTATGGATTTGAAGTTAAGCCTTCTACATCGCATTGATTTGAAGCTAAATCATGTGTTTCGCATGGATTTGAAGCTAACTCGTTTGTTTCTCCTGCATTTGAAGCTATATCGCTTATATCGTAAGTATCTAAACCTAAATCATTTGTTTCGGTTGGATTTGAAGCTAAACCTTCTACAACGCATTGATTTGAAGCTAAATCATGTGTTTCGCATGGATTTGAAGCTAAGCCTTCCACTTCGCATGGATTTAAAGCTACATCATGTGTTTCGCTTGGATTTGAAGCTAAATCATGTGTTTCGCTTGGATTTGATGCTAAACCGTCTACATCGCATTGATTTGAAGCTAAACCTTCTACATCGCATTGATTTGAAGCAAAATCAAGTGTTTTGCTTGGATTTGAAGCTAACTCGTTTGTTTCGCATGCAGTTGAAGCTATCTAATTTATATCACTAATATTTGAAGCTGAACCATTTGTTTCTAATGAATATTAAGCTAAACCATGTGTTTCGAATGAATTTGAACCTAAATCTTGTGTTTCGCATGAGTATTAAGCTAAACCATGTGTTTCGAATGAATTTGAAGCTAAACTATTGGTTTCGCGTGGATTTGAAGATAAACCTTCTACATCGCATTGATTTGAAGCTAAATCATGTGTTGCGCTTGGATTTGAAGCTATACCTTCTACATCGCTTTGATTTGAAACTAAATCCTGTGCTTTGTATGGATTTGATGCTAACTCGTTTAATTCCCCTGCATTTGAAGCTATTTCAGTTATATCGCAAGTATCTGATGTTAAATCATTTGTTTCGCATGGATTTGAAGGTAAACCTTCTACATCGCATTGATTTAGAGCCAAGTCATGTGTTTCTCATGGATTTGAAGCTACCTCGTTTGTTTCTCTTGCATTTGCAGCTGTATCACTTATTTCGCAAGTATCTGATGCTAAATCATTTGTTTCGCATGGATTTGAAGCTAAATCTTGTACGTCGCATTGATTTGCAGCTAAATCATTTGTTTCGCATGGATTTGAAGCGATGCCTTCTACTTCGCATTGATTGAAGCTAAATCATTTGTGTCGCATGGATTTGAAACTAAACCTTCCACATAGCGTTGATTTGAAGCTTAATCATGAGTTTTGCATGTATTTGAAGATAACTCGTTTGTGTCCCCTGCATTTGAAGCTATTTCAGTTATATCGCAAGTATCTGATGCCAAATCATTTTTTTCGCTTGTATTTGAAGCTAAACCTTTTACATCGCATTGATTAGCAGCTAAATTATGTGTTTTGCATGGTTTTGATGTTAACTCGTTTGTTTCCCCTGCATCTGAAGCTATATCAGTTATATCGCCAGTATCTGATGCTAAATCATTGGTTTCGCATGGATTTGAAGCTAAACCTTCTACATCGCATTGATTTGAAGTTAAATCATGTGTTTCGCTTGGATGTGCAGCTATAGCTTCTACATCGGTTTGATTTGAAGCGAAATCATGTGTTTTGCATGGATTTGAAGCTAATTCGTTTGTTGCGCATGCAGTTGAAGCTATATCACCTACATCCGAAGTGTTTGAAGTTCAATCATTTGTTCCGCATGGATTTGAAGCTAAGCCTTCTACTTCGCATTGATTTGAAGTTAAATCACGTGTATCGCATGGAATTGAAGGTTACTTGTTTCGCCTGCATTTGAAGCTATATCACTTGTATCGCAAGTATTTGGAGAAAAATCATGTGTGTCGCATTGATTTGAAGCTAAACCTTCTACATCGCATTGATTTGAAGCTAAACCTTCTACATCGCATTGATTTGAAGCTAAATCTTGTGTATTGCATGGATTTGAAGCTAAAACTTCTACATCGCATTCATTTGAAGCTAAATCGTGTGTTTCGCTTGGATATGAATATAAGTCGTTTGTTTCGTCTGCATATGAAGCTGTATCACCTATATCCCAAGTGTTCGAAGCTCAATCTTTTGTTTCGCATGGATTTGAAGCTAAACCTTCTACATCCCATTGATTTGCAGCAAAATCATATGTTTCGCATGAATTTGAAACTAACTCGTTTGTTTCGCCTCCATTTGAAGCTATATCACTTATACCGCAAGTATCTGTACCTAAATCATTTGTTTCGCATGGATTTGAAGTTAAGCCTTCTACTTCGCACTGATTTGAAGCTAAATCATGTGTTTCACATGGATTTGAAGCTAACTCGTTTGTTTCTCCTGCATTTGAAGCTATATCGCTTATATCGTAAGTATCTAAACCTAAATCATTTGTTTCGGTTGGATTTGAAGCTAAACCTTCTACAACGCATTGATTTGAAGCTAAATCATGTGTTTCACATGGATTTGAAGGTAACTCGTTAGTTTCGTCTGCATTTGAAGCTATATCATTTATATCGCAAGTATTTGAAGCTAAATCATTTGTGTCGCATGGATTTGAAGCTAAACCATCTACTTCGCATTGATTTGAAGCTAAATCATTTGTTTCGCATGCATTTGGAGCTAACTCGTTTGTTTCCCCTGCATTCTAAACCTAAATCATTTGTTTCGGTTGGATTTGAAGCTAAGCCACCTACATCGCATTGATTTGAAGCTAAATCATGTGTTTCGCTTGGATTTGAAGCTAAACTTTCTACATCGCATTGATTTGAAGCTAAATCATCTTTTTCGCATGGATTTGAAGCTAACTCGTTTGTTTCTCCTGCATTTGAAGCTATATCGCTTATATCGCAAGTATCTAAACCAAAATGATTTGTTTCGGTTGGATTGAAGCTAAACCTTCTACAACGCAATGATTTGAAGCTAAATCATGTATTTCGCATGGATTTGAAGCTAACTCGTTTGTTTCGTCTGCATTTGAAGCTATATCACTTATATCCCAAGTGTTTGAAGCTAAATCATGTGTTTCGCATGGATTTGTAGCTAACTCGTTTGTTTCCCCTGCATTTGAAGCTATATCAGATATATCGCAAGTATCTGAAGCTAAATCATTTGTTTCGTATAGATTTGATGTTTAACCTTCTACATCGCATTGATTTGAAGCTAAATCATGTGTTGCGCTTGGATTTGAATCTATACCTTCTACATCGCATTGATTTGAAGCTAAATCATGTGTTTCGTTTGGATTTGAAGCTAAACCTTCTACATCCGATTGATTTGCAGCTAAATCATTTGTTTCGCATGGATTTGAAGCTAAGCCTTCTACTTCGTATCGATTTGAAGTTAAATGATATGTATCGCATGGATTTTGAAGCTTCCCCGTTTGATTCGTCTGCATTTCCTGCTATATCACTTATATCCCAAGTGTTTGTAGGTAAATCATTTGTTTCGCATGGATTTGAGGCTAAACCTTCTACATCGCATTGATTTGAAGCTAAATCATTTGCTTCGCATGGATTTGAAGCTAAACCTTCTACATCGCATTGATTTGCAGCTAAATCATGTGTTTCGCATGGATTTGATGCTAACTAGTTTGTTTCCCCTGCATTTCAAGCTATTTCAGTTATATCGCAAGTATCTGATGCTAAATCATGTGTTTCGCTTGGATTTGAAGCTAAACCTTTTACATCGCATTTATTTGCAGCTAAATCATGTGTTTCGCATGGATTTGAAGCTAACTCGTTTGTTTCGTCTGCATTTAAAGCTATATCACTTATATCACAAGTATCTGAAGCTAAATCATTGGTTTCGCATGATTTTGAATCTGAACCATGTGTTTCGCATGAATTTGAACCTAAATCTTGTCTTTCCTATGTATTTGAACCTTAATCATGTATTTCGCATGGATGTGAAGCAAACTCGTCTGTTTCTTCTGCATTTGAAGCTATATCACTTATATCCCAAGCGTTAGAAAGTAAATTATATGTTTCGCCTGGATTTGAACTTAAACCTTTTAAATCGCATTGATTTGAATCTAAATCGTATGATTCGCTTGGATTTGGAGCTAACTCGTTTGATTCCCCTCCATTTGAAGCTATATCACTTATATCGCTAGTATCTTAAGCTAAATCATTTGTTTCGCATGGATTTGAAGCTTAACTTTCTACATCGCATTGATTTGCTGCTATATCATGTGTTTCGCATGGATTTGGAGCTAACTCGTTTGTTTCGTCTGCAATTGAAGCTATATCACTTACATCGCTAGCATCTGAAGCTAAATCATTAGTTTCGCATGGATTTGAAGCCAAACCTTCTTCATCGCATTGATTTGCTGCTAAATCATGTGTATCGCATGGGTTTGAAGTTAACTCGCTTGTTTCGCCTGCATTTGAAACTGTATCACATATATCGCAAGTATCTTAAGCTAAATCATTTGTGTCGCATGGATTTGAAGCTGAACTTGCTACATCGCATTGATTTGAAGCTAAATCATGTGATTCGCTTGGATTGGAAGCTAACTCGTTTGTTTCGTCTGCATTTGAAACTATATCACTTATATCGTAAGTATCAGAAGCTAAATCATTTCTGTCGCATGGATTTGATGCTAATCCTTCTACATAGCATTGATTTGGAGCTTAATCATGTGTATCGCATGGATTTTGAAGCTAACTCGTTTGATTCGTCTGCATTTGAAGCAATATCACTTATATCGCAAGTATCTGAAGCTAAATCATTTGCGTCTCATGGATTTGAAGCTAAATCTTCTACATCGCATTGATTTAAAGCTAAATCATGTGTTTCGATTGGATTGGAAGCTAAATCGTTTATTTCGTCTGCATTTGTAGCTGTATCACTTATATCGCAAGTATCTGAAGCTAAATAATTTGTTTCGCATGGATTTGCAGCTAGACTTTCTACATCGCATTGATTTGAAGCTAAATCATGTGATTCGCTTCGATTGGAAGCTAAATCGTTTGTTTCGTCTGCATTTGAAGACATATCACTTATATCCCAAGTGTTTGAATATAAATCATTTGTTTCGCATGGATTTCAAGCTAAACCTTCTACATCGCATTGATTTGCAGCTAAGTCATGTGTTTCGCAGGGATTTGAAGCAAACTCGTCTGTTTCTTCTGCATTTAAAGCTATATCACTTTTATCCCAAGCGTTTGAAAGTAAATTATTTGTTTCCGCCTGGATTTGAACTTAAACCTTCTAAATCGCATTGATTTGAAGCTAAATCGTATGATTCGCTTGGATTTGGAGCTAACTCGTTTGTTTCCCCTCCATTTGAAGCTATATCACTTATATCGCTAGTATCTGAAGCTAAATCATTAGTTTCGCATGGATTTGAAGCCAAACCTTCTTCATCGCATTGATTTGCTGCTAAATCATGTGTATCGCATGGGTTTGAAGCTAATTCATTTGTTTCGTACGGATTTGAAGCTAAACCTTATACTTCGCATTGATTTGTTGCTAAATCATCTGTTACGCATGGAATTTAAGCTAACTGGTTTGTTTCGTTTGTATTTGAATCTATGCCACATTTATCGCAAGTATCTGAAGCTAAATTATTGTTTTCGCATGTATTTGATGCTAAACCTTCTACATTGCATTGATTTACTGCTAAATCATTTGTTTCGCATGGATTTGAAGCTAAACCTTCTACATCGCATTGATTTGAAGCTAAATCATGTGTTCGCTTGGATATGAAGCTATCTCGTTTGTTTAGTCGCATTTGAAGCTATATCACTTATATCGCAAGTATTTGATGCTGAATCATTTGTTTCGCATGGATTTGAAGCTAAACCATCAGCATCGCATTGATTTGAATCTTAATCCTGTGTTTTGCATGGATTTCAAGCTAACTCGTTTGATTCCCCTG
Organism: Megalopta genalis; assembly: GCF_051020955.1. Lineage (NCBI taxonomy): Eukaryota > Metazoa > Arthropoda > Insecta > Hymenoptera > Halictidae > Megalopta > Megalopta genalis. Next base: position 15,646 of record NW_027477438.1, read on the forward strand.
CATTTGAAGCTATATCACTTATATCGCAAGCAGCTGAAGCTAAATCATTGGTTTCGCATGGATTTGAAGCTAAGTCGTTTGTTTCGTCTGTATTTGAAGGTATAACACTTATATCGTAAGTATCTGAAGCTCAATCATTTGTGTCGCATGGATTTGAAGCTAAACCTTCTACATCGCATTGATTTGAAGCTAAATCATGTCACTCGCTTGGATTTGAAGCTAACTCGTTTTTTTCGTTTGCATATGAAGCTATATTACTTATATACGCAAGTATTTGATACTAAATATTTCGTTTAGCATGGATTTGAAGCTAAGCCTTCTACTTCGCATTGATATGGAGCTAAATCACGAGTTTCGCGTGGATTTAAAGCTAACTCGTTTGTTTCGCATGCAGGTGAAACGATATCATGTATATCACAAATAATTGAAGCTAAACCATTTGTTTCGCATGGATTTGAAGATAAACATTCTACATCGCATTGATTTGAAGCTAAATCATGTGTTTCTCTTTGATATGAAGCTACCTCGTTTGATTAGTCGCATTTGAAGCTATATCACTTATATCGCGAGTATTTGGAGAAAAATCATTTGTGTCGCATTGATTTGAAGCTAAAACTTATACATCGCATTGATTTGAAGCTAATCCTTCTACATCGCATTGATTTGAAGCTAAATCACATGTTTCGCATGGATTTGAAACTAACTCGTTTGTTTCATCTCCATTTGAAGCTATATCACAAACATTCGAAAGTATTTGAAGCCAAATCAGATGTGTCGCATGGATTTGGAGCTAAGCCTTCCACTTCGCATGGATTTAAAGCTACATCATGTGTTTCGCTTGGATTTGAAGCTAAATCATGTGTTTCGCTTGGATTTGATGCTAAACCGTCTACATCGCATTGATTTGAAGCTAAACCTTCTACATCGCATTGATTTGAAGCAAAATCAAGTGCTTCGCTTGGATTTGAAGCTAACTCGTTTGTTTCGCATGCAGTTGAAGCTATCTAATTTATATCACTAATATTTGAAGCTGAACCATTTGTTTCTAATGAATATTAAGCTAAACCATGTGTTTCGAATGAATTTGAACCTAAATCTTGTGTTTCGCATGAGTATTAAGCTAAACCATGTGTTTCGAATGAATTTGAAGCTAAACTATTGGTTTCGCGTGGATTTGAAGGTAAACCTTCTACATCGCATTGATTTGAAGCTAAATCATGTGTTGCGCTTGGATTTGAAGCTATACCTTCTACATCGCTTTGATTTGAAACTAAATCCTGTGCTTTGTATGGATTTGATGCTAACTCGTTTAATTCCCCTGCATTTGAAGCTATTTCAGTTATATCGCAAGTATCTGATGTTAAATCATTTGTTTCGCATGGATTTGAAGGTAAACCTTCTACATCGCATTGATTTAGAGCCAAGTCATGTGTTTCTCATGGATTTGAATCTACCTCGTTTGTTTCTCTTGCATTTGCAGCTGTATCACTTATTTCGCAAGTATCTGATGCTAAATCATTTGTTTCGCATGGATTTGAAGCTAAATCTTGTACGTCGCATTGATTTGAAGCAAAATCATTTGTGTCGCATGGATTTGAAACTAAACCTTCCACATAGCATTGATTTGAAGCTTAATCATGAGTTTTGCATGTATTTGAAGATAACTCGTTTGTGTCCCCTGCATTTGAAGCTGTATCACTTATATTGCAAGTATCTGAACCTAAATCATTTGTTTCGCATGGATTTGAAGTGAAGACATCTACTTCGCATTGATTTGAAACTAAATCATGTGTTTCCCTTGGATTTGAAGCTAACTCGTTTGTTTCGCATGCAGTTGAAGCTAAATCATGCTTATCACAAGAGTCTGAATCTAAACTATCTGTTTCGCTTGAATATTAAGCTAAATCATGTGTTTCGCATGGATTTGAAGATAACACGTTTGTTTCACATGAAGTTGCAGCTAAATCATGTATATCACAAGTATTTGAAGCTAAACCATTTGCTTCGCATGGATTAGAAGCTAATCCTTCTACTTCGAATTGATTTGAATCTAAATCATTGGTTTCGCGTGAATTTGAAGCTAAACCTTCTACATCGCATTGACTTGAATCTAAATCATGTGTTTAGCATGTATTTGAAGCTAACTCGTTTGTTTGCCCTGCATTTGAATCTATATCACTTATATCGCAAGTATCTGAAAATAAATCGTTTGTGTCGCATGGATTTGAAACTTAACCTTCTACATAGCTTTGATTTGAAGCGTAATCATGTGTTTTGCTTCGATTTGAAGCTAAATCGTTTGTTTCGCATGCAGTTGTAGCTAAATAATATATATCACGTGTATTTGTAGCTAAACCAGTAGTTTCGCATGGATTTGAAGCTGACTCGTTTGTTTCGTCCGCATTTGAAGCTATGACACTTATATCGGAAGTATCTAAAGCTAAATCATTGGCTTCGCATGGATTTGAAGCTAAACCTTCTACATCGCAATGATTTGCTGCTAAATCATGTGTTTCGCATGGATTTGATGCTCATTCGTTTGTTTCCCCTGCATTTGAAGCTATTTCAGTTATATCGCAAGTATCTGATGCCAAATCATGTGTTTCGCTTGTATTTGAAGCTAAACCTTTTACATCGCATTGATTTGCAGCTAAATTATGTGTTTTGCATGGTTTTGATGTTAACTCGTTTGTTTCCCCTGCATCTGAAGCTATATCAGTTATATCGCCAGTATCTGATGCTAAATCATTGGTTTCGCATGGATTTGAAGCTAAACCTTCTACATCGCATTGATTTGAAGTTAAATCATGTGTTTCGCTTGGATGTGCAGCTATAGCTTCTACATCGCTTTGATTTGAAGCGAAATCATGTGTTTTGCATGGATTTGAAGCTAATTCGTTTGTTGCGCATGCAGTTGAAGCTATATCACCTACATCCGAAGTGTTTGAAGTTCAGTCATTTGTTCCGCATGGATTTGAAGCTAAGCCTTCTACTTCGCATTGATTTGAAGTTAAATCACGTGTATCGCATGGAATTGAAGGTTACTTGTTTCGCCTGCATTTGAAGCTATATCACTTGTATCGCAAGTATTTGGAGAAAAATCATGTGTGTCGCATTGATTTGAAGCTAAACCTTCTACATCGCATTGATTTGAAGCTAAACCTTCTACATCGCATTGATTTGAAGCTAAATCTTGTGTATTGCATGGATTTGAAGCTAAAACTTCTACATCGCATTCATTTGAAGCTAAATCGTGTGTTTCGCTTGGATATGAATATAAGTCGTTTGTTTCGTCTGCATATGAAGCTGTATCACCTATATCCCAAGTGTTCGAAGCTCAATCTTTTGTTTCGCATGGATTTGAAGCTAAACCTTCTACATCCCATTGATTTGCAGCAAAATCATATGTTTCGCATGAATTTGAAACTAACTCGTTTGTTTCGCCTCCATTTGAAGCTATATCACTTATACCGCAAGTATCTGAACCTAAATCATTTGTTTCGCATGGATTTGAAGTTAAGCCTCCTACTTCGCATTGATTTGAAGCTAAATCATGTGTTTCGCATGGATTTGAAGCTAACTCGTTTGTTTCTCCTGCATTTGAAGCTATATCGCTTATATCGTAAGTATCTAAACCTAAATCATTTGTTTCGGTTGGATTTGAAGCTAAACCTTCTACAACGCATTGATTTGAAGCTAAATCATGTGTTTCACATGGATTTGAAGGTAACTCGTTAGTTTCGTCTGCATTTGTAGCTATATCATTTATATCGCAAGTATTTGAAGCTAAATCATTTGTGTCGCATGGATTTGAAGCTAAACCATCTACTTCGCATTGATTTGAAGCTAAATCATTTGTTTCGCATGCATTTGGAGCTAACTCGTTTGTTTCACCTGCATTCTAAACCTAAATCATTTGTTTCGGTTGGATTTGAAGCTAAGCCTCCTACATCGCATTGATTTGAAGCTAATTCTACTACATCGCATTGATTTGAAGCTAAATCATGTGTTTCGCTTGGATTTGAAGCTAAACCTTCTACATCGCATTGATTTGAAGCTAAATCATGTGTTTCGCTTGGATTTGAAGCTAAACCTTCTACATCGCATTGATTTGAAGCTAAATCATCTTTTTCGCATGGATTTGAAGCTAACTCGTTTGTTTCTCCTGCATTTGAAGCTATATCGCTTATATCGCAAGTATCTAAACCAAAATGATTTGTTTCGGTTGGATTTGAAGCTAAACCTTCTACAACGCAATGATTTGAAGCTAAATCATGTATTTCGCATGGATTTGAAGCTAACTCGTTTGTTTCCCCTGCATTTGATGCTATCTCGCTTATATTACAAGTATCTAAACCTAAATCAATTGTTTCGGATGGATTTGAAGCTAAACCTTCTACATCGCATTGATTTGAAGCTAAATCACATGTTTCGCATGGATTTGAAACTAACTCGTTTGTTTCGTCTCCATTTGAAGCTATATCACAAACATTCGAAAGTATTTGAAGCCAAATCAGATGTGTCTCATGGATTTGGAGCTACACCTTCTACATCGCAAAGATTTGAATCTTAATCATGTGTTTCGCATGGATTTGAAGCTAATTCGTTTGTTGCGCAAGCATTTGAAGCTATATCACCTACATCCGAAGTGTTTGAAGCTCAATCATTTATCCCGCAAGGATTTGAAGCTAAACCATCTACTTCGCATTGATTTGAAGCTAAATCATTTGTTTCGCATGGATTTGGAGCTAACTCGTTTGTTTCACCTGCATTTGAAGCTATATCACTTATACCGCAAGTATCTGAACCTAAATCATTTGTTTCGTATGGATTTGAAGTTAAGCCTTCTACATCGCATTGATTTGAAGCTAAATCATGTGTTTCGCATGGATTTGAAGCTAACTCGTTTGTTTCTCCTGCATTTGAAGCTATATCGCTTATATCGTAAGTATCTAAACCTAAATCATTTGTTTCGGTTGGATTTGAAGCTAAACCTTCTACAACGCATTGATTTGAAGCTAAATCATGTGTTTCGCATGGATTTGAAGCTAATTCGTGTGTTGCGCAAGCAGTTGAAGCTATATCACCTACATCCGAAGTGTTTGAAGCTCAATCATTTGTCCCGCATGGATTTGAAGCTAAACCATCTACTTCGCATTGATTTGAAGCTAAATCATTTGTTTCGCATGGATTTGGAGCTAACTCGTTTGTTTCACCTGCATTTGAAGCTATATCACTTATACCGCAAGTATTTGAACCTAAATCATTTGTTTCGTATGGATTTGAAGTCAAGCCTTCTACTTCGCATTGATTTGAAGCTAAATCATGTGTTTCGCATGGATTTGAAGCTAACTCGTTAGTTTCGCCTGCATTGGAAGCTATATCATTTATATCGCAAGTATTTGAATCTAAATCATTTGTGTCGCATGGATTTGAAGCTAAACCATCTACTTCGCATTGATTTGAAGCTAAATCATTTGTTTCGCATGCATTTGGATCTAACTCGTTTGTTTCACCTGCATTTGAAGCTATATCACTTATATTGCAAGTATCTGAACCTAAATCATTTGTTTCGCATGGATTTGAAGCTAAGCCTCCTACTTCGCATGGATTTGAAGCTAAATCATGTGTACCGCATGGATTTTGAAGCTAACTCGTTTGATTCGTCTGCATTTGACGCTATATCACTTATATCCCAATTTTTGAAGCTAATCATGTGTATCGCATGGAATTGAATTTAACTTGTTTCGCCTATGTTTGAAGCTATATCACTTGTATCGCGAGTATTTGAAGCCAAATCAGATGTGTCGCATGGATTTGGAGCTACACCTTCTACATCGCATAGATTTGAATCTTAATCATGTTTTTCGCATGGATTTGAAGCTAATTCGTTTGTTGCGCAAGCATTTGAAGCTATATCACCTACATCCGAAGTGTTTGAAGCTCAATCATTTGTCCCGCATGGATTTGAAGCTAAACCATCTACTTCGCATTGATTTGAAGCTAAATCATTTGTTTCGCATGGATTTGGAGCTAACACGTTTGATTCGTCTGCATTTGATGCTACATCACTTATATCGCAAGCATCTGAACCTAAATCATTTGTTTCGCATGGATTTGAAGCTAAGCCTTCCACTTCGCATGGATTTAAAGCTAAATCATGTGTTTCGCTTGGATTTGAAGCTAAATCATGTGGTTCGCTTGGATTTGAAGCTAAACCGTCTACATCGCATTGATTTGAAGCTAAACCTTCTACATCGCATTGACTTGAAGCAAAATCAAGTGTTTCGCTTGGATTTGAAGCTAACTCGTTTGTTTCGCATGCAGTTGAAGCTAACTAATTTATATCACTAATATTTGAAGCTGAACCATTTGTTTCTAATGAATATTAAGCTAAACCATGTGTTTCGAATGAATTTGAACCTAAATCTTGTGTTTCGCATGAGTATTAAGCTAAACCATGTGTTTCGAATGAATTTGAAGCTAAACTATTGGTTTCGCGTGGATTTGAAGATAAACCTTCTACATCGCATTGATTTGAAGCTAAATCATGTGTTGCGCTTGGATTTGAAGCTATACCTTCTACATCGCTTTGATTTGAAACTAAATCCTGTGCTTTGTATGGATTTGATGCTAACTCGTTTAATTCCCCTGCATTTGAAGCTATTTCAGTTATATCGCAAGTATCTGATGTTAAATCATTTGTTTCGCATGGATTTGAAGGTAAACCTTCTACATCGCATTGATTTAGAGCCAAGTCATGTGTTTCTCATGGATTTGAAGCTACCTCGTTTGTTTCTCTTGCATTTGCAGCTGTATCACTTATTTCGCAAGTATCTGATGCTAAATCATTTGTTTCGCATGGATTTGAAGCTAAATCTTGTACGTCGCATTGATTTGCAGCTAAATCATTTGTTTCGCATGGATTTGAAGCGATGCCTTCTACTTCGCATTGATTTGAAGCTAAATCATTTGTGTCGCATGGATTTGAAACTAAACCTTCCACATAGCATTGATTTGAAGCTTAATCATGAGTTTTGCATGTATTTGAAGATAACTCGTTTGTGTCCCCTGCATTTGAAGCTATTTCAGTTATATCGCAAGTATCTGATGCCAAATCATTTTTTTCGCTTGTATTTGAAGCTAAACCTTTTACATCGCATTGATTAGCAGCTAAATTATGTGTTTTGCATGGTTTTGATGTTAACTCGTTTGTTTCCCCTGCATCTGAAGCTATATCAGTTATATCGCCAGTATCTGATGCTAAATCATTGGTTTCGCATGGATTTGAAGCTAAACCTTCTACATCGCATTGATTTGAAGTTAAATCATGTGTTTCGCTTGGATGTGCAGCTATAGCTTCTACATCGGTTTGATTTGAAGCGAAATCATGTGTTTTGCATGGATTTGAAGCTAATTCGTTTGTTGCGCATGCAGTTGAAGCTATATCACCTACATCCGAAGTGTTTGAAGTTCAATCATTTGTTCCGCATGGATTTGAAGCTAAGCCTTCTACTTCGCATTGATTTGAAGTTAAATCACGTGTATCGCATGGAATTGAAGGTTACTTGTTTCGCCTGCATTTGAAGCTATATCACTTGTATCGCAAGTATTTGGAGAAAAATCATGTGTGTCGCATTGATTTGAAGCTAAACCTTCTACATCGCATTGATTTGAAGCTAAACCTTCTACATCGCATTGATTTGAAGCTAAATCTTGTGTATTGCATGGATTTGAAGCTAAAACTTCTACATCGCATTCATTTGAAGCTAAATCGTGTGTTTCGCTTGGATATGAATATAAGTCGTTTGTTTCGTCTGCATATGAAGCTGTATCACCTATATCCAAAGTGTTCGAAGCTCAATCTTTTGTTTCGCATGGATTTGAAGCTAAACCTTCTACATCCCATTGATTTGCAGCAAAATCATATGTTTCGCATGAATTTGAAACTAACTCGTTTGTTTCGCCTCCATTTGAAGCTATATCACTTATACCGCAAGTATCTGTACCTAAATCATTTGTTTCGCATGGATTTGAAGTTAAGCCTTCTACTTCGCACTGATTTGAAGCTAAATCATGTGTTTCGCATGGATTTGAAGCTAACTCGTTTGTTTCTCCTGCATTTGAAGCTATATCGCTTATATCGTAAGTATCTAAACCTAAATCATTTGTTTCGGTTGGATTTGAAGCTAAACCTTCTACAACGCATTGATTTGAAGCTAAATCATGTGTTTCACATGGATTTGAAGGTAACTCGTTAGTTTCGTCTGCATTTGAAGCTATATCATTTATATCGCAAGTATTTGAAGCTAAATCATTTGTGTCGCATGGATTTGAAGCTAAACCATCTACTTCGCATTGATTTGAAGCTAAATCATTTGTTTCGCATGCATTTGGAGCTACCTCTTTTGTTTCCCCTGCATTCTAAACCTAAATCATTTGTTTCGGTTGGATTTGAAGCTAAGCCACCTACATCGCATTGATTTGAAGCTAAATCATGTGTTTCGCTTGGATTTGAAGCTAAACTTTCTACATCGCATTGATTTGAAGCTAAATCATCTTTTTCGCATGGATTTGAAGCTAACTCGTTTGTTTCTCCTGCATTTGAAGCTATATCGCTTATATCGCAAGTATCTAAACCAAAATGATTTGTTTCGGTTGGATTTGAAGCTAAACCTTCTACATCCCATTGATTTGCAGCAAAATCATATGTTTCGCATGAATTTGAAACTAACTCGTTTGTTTCGCCTCCATTTGAAGCTATATCACTTATACCGCAAGTATCTGTACCTAAATCATTTGTTTCGCATGGATTTGAAGTTAAGCCTTCTACTTCGCACTGATTTGAAGCTAAATCATGTGTTTCGCATGGATTTGAAGCTAACTCGTTTGTTTCTCCTGCATTTGAAGCTATATCGCTTATATCGTAAGTATCTAAACCTAAATCATTTGTTTCGGTTGGATTTGAAGCTAAACCTTCTACAACGCATTGATTTGAAGCTAAATCATGTGTTTCACATGGATTTGAAGGTAACTCGTTAGTTTCGTCTGCATTTGAAGCTATATCATTTATATCGCAAGTATTTGAAGCTAAATCATTTGTGTCGCATGGATTTGAAGCTAAACCATCTACTTCGCATTGATTTGAAGCTAAATCATTTGTTTCGCATGCATTTGGAGCTACCTCTTTTGTTTCCCCTGCATTCTAAACCTAAATCATTTGTTTCGGTTGGATTTGAAGCTAAGCCACCTACATCGCATTGATTTGAAGCTAAATCATGTGTTTCGCTTGGATTTGAAGCTAAACTTTCTACATCGCATTGATTTGAAGCTAAATCATCTTTTTCGCATGGATTTGAAGCTAACTCGTTTGTTTCTCCTGCATTTGAAGCTATATCGCTTATATCGCAAGTATCTAAACCAAAATGATTTGTTTCGGTTGGATTTGAAGCTAAACCTTCTACAACGCAATGATTTGAAGCTAAATCATGTATTTCGCATGGATTTGAAGCTAACTCGTTTGTTTCGTCTACATTTGATGCTACATCACTTATATCGCAAGTATCTGAAGCAAAATCATTTGTTTCGTATAGATTTGAAGTTTAACCTTCTACTTCGCATGGATTTAAAGCAAAATGATGTGTATCGCATGGATTTTGAAGCTAACTCGTTTCATTCGTCTGCATTTGAAGCTATATCAGTTATATCGCAAGTATCTAATGCTAAATCATTTGTTTCGCATGGATTTGAAGCTAAACCTTCTACATCGTATCGATTTGATGCTAAACGATATGTATCGCATGGATTTTGAAGCTATCCCGTTTGATTCGTCTGCATTTGCAGCTAGATCACTTATATCACAAGTGTTTGAAGCTAAATCATTTGTTTCGCATGGATTTGAAGCTAAACCTTCTACATCGTATTGATTTGAAGCTAATTCATTTGTTTCGCATGGTTTTGAAGCTAAGCATTCTACATCGCATGGATTTGAAGCTAAACCTTCTACATCGTATTGATTTGAAGCTAAGTCGTTTGTTTCGTCTGAATTCGAAGCTATATCACTTATATCGCAAGTATCTGAACCTAAATCACATATTTCGCATGGATTTGAAGCTAAACCTTCTACATCGCATTGATTTGAAGCAAAATCAAGTGTTTCGCTTGGATTTGAAGCTAACTCGTTTGTTTCGCATGCAGTTGAAGCTAACTAATTTATATCACTAATATTTGAAGCTGAACCATTTGTTTCTAATGAATATTAAGCTAAACCATGTGTTTCGAATGAATTTGAACCTAAATCTTGTGTTTCGCATGAGTATTAAGCTAAACCATGTGTTCCGAATGAATTTGAAGCTAAACTATTGGTTTCGCGTGGATTTGAAGATAAACCTTCTACATCGCATTGATTTGAAGCTAAATCATGTGTTGCGCTTGGATTTGAATCTATACCTTCTACATCGCATTGATTTGAAGCTAAATCATGTGTTTCGTTTGGATTTGAAGATATACCTTCTACATCGCTTTGATTTGAAGCTAAATCATGTGTTTTGCATGGAATTGATGCTAACTCGATTGTTTCCCCTGCATTTGAAGCTATTTCAGTTATGTCGCAAGTATCTGATGCTAAATCATTTGTTTCGCATGGATTTGAAGCTAAACCTTCTACATCGCATTGATTTGCAGCTAAATCATGCGTTTCGCATGGATTTGATGCTAACTCGTTTGTTTCACCTGCATTTGAAGCTATATCAGTTATATCGCAAGTATCTGATGCTAAATCATTTGCTTCGCATGGATTTGAAGCTAAACCTTCTACATCGCATTGATTTGCATCTAAATCATGTGTTTCGCATGGATTTGAAGCTAACTCGTTTGTTTCCCCTGCATTTCAAGCTATATCAGTTATCTCGCAAGTATCTGATGCTAAATCATTTGTTTCGCATGGATTTGAAGCTAAACCTTCTACATCGCATTGATTTGCATCTAAATCATGTGTTTCGCATGGATTTGAAGCTAACTCGTTCGTTTCGCCTGCATTTGAAGCTATATCAGTTATATCGCAAGTATCTGAAGCAAAATCATTTGTTTCGTATAGATTTGAAGTTTAACCTTCTACATCGCATTGATTTGAAGCTAAATCATGTACTTTGCATGGATTTGAAGCTAACTCGTTAGTTTCGCCTGCATTTGAAGCAATATCAATGTATCGCAAGTATCTGAACCTAAATCATTTGTTTCGCATGGATTTGAAGCTAAGCCTTCTACTTCGCATGGATTTAAAGCGAAATGATGTGTATCGCATGGATTTTGAAGCTAACTCGTTTGATTCGTCTGCATTTGAAGCTATATCAGTTATATCGCAAGTATCTAATGCTAAATCATTTGTTTCGCATGGATTTGAAGCTAAACCTTCTACATCGTATCGATTTGAAGCTAAACGATATGTATCGCATGGATTTTGAAGCTATCCCGTTTGATTCGTCTGCATTTGCAGCTATATCACTTATATCACAAGTGTTTGAAGCTAAATCATTTGTTTCGCATGGATTTGAAGCTAAACCTTCTACATCGCATTGATTTGAAGCTAAATCATGTGTTTTGCATGGATTTTATGCTAACTCGTTTGTTTCCCATGCATTTGAAGCTATATCAGTTATATCGCAAGTATCTGATGCTAAATCATTTGTCTCGCATGGATTTGAAGCTAAACCTTCTACATCGCATTGATTTACAGCTAAATCATGTGATTCGCTTGGCTTTGAAGCTAACTCGTTTGTTTCGTCTGCATTTGAAGCTATATCACTTATATCCCAAGTGTTTGAAGCTAAATCATGTGTTTCGCATGGATTTGAAGCTAACTTGTTAGTTTCGCCTGCGTTTGAAGCAATATCAATGTATCGCAAGTATCTGAACCTATATCATTTGTTTCGCAAGGATTTGAAGCTAAGCCTTCTACTTCGTATCGATTTGAAGTTAAATGATATGTATCGCATGGATTTTGGAGCTTCCCCGTTTGATTCGTCTGCATTTCCTGCTATATCACTTATATCCCAAGTGTTTGTAGGTAAATCATTTGTTTCGCATGAATTTGAAGCTAAACCTTCTACATCGCATTGATTTGAAGCTAAATCATGTGTTGCGCTTGGATTTGAATTTATAACTTCTACATCGCATTGATTTGAAGCTAAATCATGTGTTTCGTTTGGATTTGAAGATATACCTTCTACATCGCTTTGATTTGAAGGTAAGTCATGTGTTTTGCATGGAATTGATGCTAACTCGTTTGATTCCACTGCATTTGAAGCTATTTCGGTTATATCGCAAGTATCTGATGCTAAATCATTTGTCTCGCATGGATTTGAAGCTAAACCTTCTTCATCGCATTGATTTGAAGCTAAATCATGTGTTGCGCTTGGATTTGAATCTATACCTTCTACATCGCATTGATTTGAAGCTAAATCATGTGTTTCGTTTGGATTTGAAGCTAAACCTTCTACATCGCATTGATTTGCAGCTAAATCATGTGTTTCGCATGGAATTGATGCTAACTCGTTTGTTTCCCCTGCATTTGATGCTATATCACTTATATCGCAAGTGTTTGGAGCTAAATCATTTGTTTCGCATGGATTTGAAGGTAAACCTTCCATATCACATTGATTCGAAGCTAAATCATGTGTTTTGTTTGGATTTTATGCTAACTCGTTTGTTTCCCCTGCATTTGAAGCTATATCAGTTATATCGCAAGTATCTGATGCTAAATCATTTGTTTCGCATGGATTTGAAGCTAAATCTTCTACATCGCATTAATTTGCAGCTAAATCATGTGTTTCGCTTGGATTTGAAGCTATACCTTCTACATCGCTTTGATTTGCAGCTAAATCATGCGTTTTGCATGGTTTAGATGCTAACTCGTTTGTTTCCGCTGCATTTGAAGCTATATCAGTTATATCGCAAGTATCTGATGCTAAATCATTTGTTTCGCATGGATTTGAAGCTAAATCTTCTATATCGCATTGATTTGCAGCTAAATCATTTGTTTCGCATGGATTTGAAGCTAAATCTTGTACGTCGCATTGATTTGCAGCTAAATCGTTTGTTTCGCATGGATTTGAAGCGAAACCTTCTACTTCGCATTAATTTGAAGCTAAATCATTTGTGTCGCATGGATTTGAAGCTAAACCTTCCACATAGCACTGACTTGAAGCTTAATCATGTGTTTTGCATGGATTTGAAGCTAATTCGTTTGTTTCGCATGAATTTGAAACTAAACCTTCTACATCGCATTGATTTGAAGCTTAATCATTTGTTTCGCATGGATTTGAAGCTAAACCTTCTACATCGCATTGATTTGCAGCTAAATCATGTGTTTCGCATGGATTTGAATCTAACTCGTTCGTTTCGCCTGCATTTGATGCTATATCACTTATATCGCAAGTATCTGAAGCTAAATCATTTGTTTCGTATAGATATGAAGTTTAACCTTCTACATCGCATCGATTTGAAGCTAAATCATGTATTTCGCATGGACTTGAAGCTAACTCGTTAGTTTCGCCTGCATTTGAAGCAATATCAATGTATCGCAAGTATCTGAACCTAAATCATTTGTTTCGCATGGATTTGAAGCTAGGCCTTCTACTTCGTATCGATTTGAAGTTAAATGATATGTATCGCACGGATTTTGAAGCTTCCCCGTTTGATTCGTCTGCATTTCCTGCTATATCACTTATATCCCAAGTGTTTGTAGGTAAATCATTTGTTTCGCATGGATTTGAAGCTAAACCTTCTACATCGCATTGATTTGAAGCAAAATCATGTGTTGCGCTTGGATTTGAATCTATACCTTCTACATCGCATTGATTTGAAGCTAAATCATGTGTTTCGTTTGGATTTGAAGATATACCTTCTACATCGCTTTGATTTGAAGCTAAATCATGTGTTTTGCATGGAATTGATGCTAACTCGTTTGTTTCCCCTGCATTTGAAGCTATTTCAGTTATATCGCAAGTGTTTGGAGCTAAATCATTTGTTTCGTATGGATTTGAAGCTAAACCTTCTACATCGCATTGATTTCAAGCTAAATCATGTTTTTCGCTTGGGTTTGAAGCTATACCTTCTACATCGCTTTGATTTGAAGCTAAATCATGTGTTTGGCATGGATTTGATGCTCATTCGTTTGTCTCCCCTGCATTTGAAGCTATTTCAGTTATATCGCAAGTATGTGATGCCAAATCATGTGTTTCGCTTGGATTTGAAGCTAAACCTTTTACATCGCATTGATTTGCAGCTAAATCGTTTGTTTCGCATGGTTTTGAAGCGAAACCTTCTACTTCGCATTGATTTGAAGCTAAATCATTTGTGTCGCATGGATTTGAAGCTAAACCTTCCACATAGCATTGACTTGAAGCTTAATCATGTGTTTTGCATGGATTTGAAGCTAATTCGTTTGTTTCGCATGAATTTGAAGCTAAACCTTCTACATCGCATTGATTTGAAGCTTAATCATTTGTTTCGCATGGATTTGAAGCTAAACCTTCTACATCGCATTGATTTGCAGCTAAATCATGTGTTTCGCATGGATTTGAATCTAACTCGTTCGTTTCGCCTGCATTTGATGCTATATCACTTATATCGCAAGTATTTGAAGCTAAATCATTTGTGTCGCATGGATTTGAAGCTAAAGCATCTACATCGCATTGAATTGAAGCTAAATCAAGTACTTCGCTTGGATTTGAAGCTAACTCGTTTGATTCGCCCGCATTTGAAGCTATATCAATATATCGCAAGTATCTGAACCTAAATCATTTGTTTCGCATGGATTTGAAGCTAAGCCTTCTACATCGCATTGATTTGAAACTAAATCATGTGTTTTGCATGGATTTGATGCTAACTCGTTTGTTCCCCCTGCATTTGATAATATATCAGTTATATCGCAAGTATCTGATGCTAAATCATTTGTTTCGCATGGATTTGAAGCTAAACCTTCTACATGGCACTGATTTGCAGCTAAATCATGTGTTTCGCATGGACTTGAAGCTAACTCGTTTGTTCCCCCTGCATTTGAAACTATATCAGTTATATCGCAAGTATCTGATGCTAAATCATTAGTTTCGCATGGATTTGAAGCTAAGCCTTCTACTTCGCATGGATTTAAAGCTAAATCATTTGTTTCGCATGGATTTTAAGCTAAACCTTCTACATCGTATTGATTTGCAGCTAAATCATGTGTTTCGCATGGATTTGAAGCTAACTCGGTCGTTTCGCCTGCATTTGATGCTATATCACTTATATCGCAAGTATCTGATGCTAAATCATTTGTTTCGCATGGATTTGAAGCTAAACTATCTACATCGCATTGATTTGCAGCTAAATCATATGATTTGCATGGATTTGATGCTAACTCGTTTGTTCCCCCTGCATTTGAAATTATATCAGTAATATCGCAAGTATCTGATGCTAAATCATTTGTTTCGCATGGATTTGAAGCTAAACCCTCTACATCGCATTGATTTGCAGCTAAATCATGTGTTGCGCTTGGATTTGAATCTATAACTTGTACATCGCATTGATTTGAAGCTAAATCATGTGTTTCGTTTGGATTTGAAGATATACCTTCTACATCGCTTTGATTTGAAGCTAAATCATGTGATTTGCATGGAATTGATGCTAACTCGTTTGTTCCCCCTGCATTAGAAATTATATCAGTTATATCGCAAGTATCTCATGCTAAATCATTTGTTTCGCATGGATTTGAAGCTATGCCTTCTACTTCGCATGGATTTAAAGCTAAATCATTTGTTTCGCATGGATTTGAAGCTAAACCCTCTACATCGCATTGATTTGCAGCTAAATCATGTGTTTTGCATGGTTTTGATGCTAACTCGTTTGTTTCCCCTGCATTTGAAGCTATATCAGTTATATCGCAAGTATCTGATGCTAAATCATTTGTTTCGCATGGATTTGAAGCTAAACTATCTACATCGCATTGATTGGCAGCTAAATCATGTGATTTTCATGGATTTGATGCTAACTCGTTTGTTCCCCCTGCATTTGAAATTATATCAGTAATATCGCAAGTATCTGATGCTAAATCATTTGTTTCGCATGGATTTGAAGCTAAACCCTCTACATCGCATTGATTTGCAGCTAAATCATGTGCTTCGCATGGATTTGAAGCTAACTCGGTCGTTTCGCCTGCATTTGATGCTATATCACTTATATCGCAAGTATCTGAAGCTAAATCATTTGTTTCGTATAGATTTGATGTTTAACCTTCTACATCGCATTGATTTGAAGCTAAATCATGTGTTTCGCTTGGATTTGATGCTATACCTTCTATATCGCATTGATTTGCAGCTAAATCATGTGTTTCGCATGGATTTGAAGCTAACTCGGTCGATTCGCCTGCATTTGATGCTATATCACTTATATCGCAAGTATCTGAAACTAAATCATTTGTTTCGTATAGATTTGAAGTTTAACCTTCTACATCGCATTGATTTGAAGCTAAATCATGTATTTCGCATGGATTTGAAGCTAACTCGTTTGTTTCCCCTGCATTTGAAGCTATATCAGTTATATCGCCAGTATCTGATGTTAAATCAATTGTTTCGCATGAATTTGAAGCTAAACCTTCTACATCGCATTGATTTGAAGCTAAATCATGTGTTTCGCTTGGATTTGAAACTATACCTTCTACATCGCTTTGATCTGAACCTAAATCATGTGTTTTGCATGGATTTGATGCTCATTCGTTTGTTTCCCCTGCATT
Organism: Megalopta genalis; assembly: GCF_051020955.1. Classification (NCBI taxonomy): domain Eukaryota; kingdom Metazoa; phylum Arthropoda; class Insecta; order Hymenoptera; family Halictidae; genus Megalopta; species Megalopta genalis. The sequence continues at coordinate 32,414 of NW_027477438.1, forward strand.
TGAAGCTATTTCAGTTATATCGCAAGTATCTGAGGCCAAATCATGTGTTTCGCTGGGATTTGAAGCTAAACCTTTTACATCGCATTGATTTGCAGCTAAATCGTGTGTTTTGCATGGTTTTGATGCTAACTCGTTCGTTTCCACTGCATTTGAAACTATATCAGTTATATTGCAAGTATCTGAGGCCAAATCATGTGTTTCGCTAGTATTTGAAGCTAAACCATCTACATCGCATTGATTTGAAGCTAAATCATGTATTTCGCATGGATTTGATGCTAACTCGTTTGTTTCCCCTGCATTTGAAGGTATATCAGTTATATCGCAAGTATCTGAGGCCAAATCATGTGTTTCGCAGGGATTTGAAGCTAAACCTTTTACATCGCATTGATTTGCAGCTAAATCATGTGTTTTGCATGGTTTTGATGCTAACTCGTTCGTTTCCACTGCATTTGAAGCTATATCAGTTATATCGCAAGTATCTGATGCTAAATCATTTGTTTCGCATGGATTTGAAGCTAAACCATCTACATCGCATTGATTTGCAGCTAAATCATGTGATTTGCATGGATTTGACGCTAACTCGTCTGTTTCCCCTGCATTTGAAATTATATCATTTATATCGCAAGTATCTGATGCTAAATCATTTGTTTCGCATGGATTTGAAGCTAAGCCTTCTACTTCGCATGGATTTAAAGCTAAATAATTTGTTTCGCATGGATTTGAAGCTAAACCCTCTACATCGCATTGATTTGCAGCTAAATCAAGTGTTTCGCATGGATTTGAAGCTAACTCGGTCGTTTCGCCTGCATTTGATGCTATATCACTTATATCGCAAGTATCTGAAGCTAAATCATTTGTTTCGTATAGATTTGAAGTTTAACCTTCTACATTGCATTGATTTGAAGCTAAGTCATGTCTTTCGCATGGATTTGAAGATAACTCGTTAGTTTCGCCTGCATTTGAAGCAATATCAATATATCGCAAGTATCTGAACCTAAATCATTTGATCGCATGGATATGAAGCTAGGCCTTCTACTTCGTATCGATTTGAAGTTAAATGATATGTATCGCACGGATTTTGAAGCTTCCCCGTTTGATTCGTCTGCATTTCCTGCTATATCACTTATATCCCAAGTGTTTGTAGGTAAATCATTTGTTTCGCATGGATTTGAAGCTAAACCTTCTACATCGCATTGATTTGAAGCAAAATCATGTGTTGCGCTTGGATTCGAATCTATACCTTCTACATCGCATTGATTTGAAGCTAAATCATGTGTTTCGTTTGGATTTGAAGATATACCTTCTACATCGCTTTGATTTGAAGCTAAATCATGTGTTTTGCATGGAATTGATGCTAACTCGTTTGTTTCCCCTGCATTTGAAGCTATTTCAGTTATATCGCAAGTGTTTGGAGCTAAATCATTTGTTTCGTATGGATTTGAAGCTAAACCTTCTACATCGCATTGATTTCAAGCTAAATCATGTTTTTCGCTTGGGTTTGAAGCTATACCTTCTACATCGCTTTGATTTGAAGCTAAATCATGTGTTTGGCATGGATTTGATGCTCATTCGTTTGTCTCCCCTGCATTTGAAGCTATTTCAGTTATATCGCAAGTATGTGATGCCAAATCATGTGTTTCGCTTGGATTTGAAGCTAAACCTTTTACATCGCATTGATTTGCAGCTAAATCGTTTGTTTCGCATGGTTTTGAAGCGAAACCTTCTACTTCGCATTGATTTGAAGCTAAATCATTTGTGTCGCATGGATTTGAAGCTAAACCTTCCACATAGCATTGACTTGAAGCTTAATCATGTGTTTTGCATGGATTTGAAGCTAATTCGTTTGTTTCGCATGAATTTGAAGCTAAACCTTCTACATCGCATTGATTTGAAGCTTAATCATTTGTTTCGCATGGATTTGAAGCTAAACCTTCTACATCGCATTGATTTGCAGCTAAATCATGTGTTTCGCATGGATTTGAATCTAACTCGTTCGTTTCGCCTGCATTTGATGCTATATCACTTATATCGCAAGTATTTGAAGCTAAATCATTTGTGTCGCATGGATTTGAAGCTAAAGCATCTACATCGCATTGAATTGAAGCTAAATCAAGTACTTCGCTTGGATTTGAAGCTAACTCGTTTGATTCGCCCGCATTTGAAGCTATATCAATATATCGCAAGTATCTGAACCTAAATCATTTGTTTCGCATGGATTTGAAGCTAAGCCTTCTACATCGCATTGATTTGAAACTAAATCATGTGTTTTGCATGGATTTGATGCTAACTCGTTTGTTCCCCCTGCATTTGATAATATATCAGTTATATCGCAAGTATCTGATGCTAAATCATTTGTTTCGCATGGATTTGAAGCTAAACCTTCTACATGGCACTGATTTGCAGCTAAATCATGTGTTTCGCATGGACTTGAAGCTAACTCGTTTGTTCCCCCTGCATTTGAAACTATATCAGTTATATCGCAAGTATCTGATGCTAAATCATTAGTTTCGCATGGATTTGAAGCTAAGCCTTCTACTTCGCATGGATTTAAAGCTAAATTATTTGTTTCGCATGGATTTTAAGCTAAACCTTCTACATCGTATTGATTTGCAGCTAAATCATGTGTTTCGCATGGATTTGAAGCTAACTCGGTCGTTTCGCCTGCATTTGATGCTATATCACTTATATCGCAAGTATCTGATGCTAAATCATTTGTTTCGCATGGATTTGAAGCTAAACTATCTACATCGCATTGATTTGCAGCTAAATCATATGATTTGCATGGATTTGATGCTAACTCGTTTGTTCCCCCTGCATTTGAAATTATATCAGTAATATCGCAAGTATCTGATGCTAAATCATTTGTTTCGCATGGATTTGAAGCTAAACCCTCTACATCGCATTGATTTGCAGCTAAATCATGTGTTGCGCTTGGATTTGAATCTATAACTTGTACATCGCATTGATTTGAAGCTAAATCATGTGTTTCGTTTGGATTTGAAGATATACCTTCTACATCGCTTTGATTTGAAGCTAAATCATGTGATTTGCATGGAATTGATGCTAACTCGTTTGTTCCCCCTGCATTAGAAATTATATCAGTTATATCGCAAGTATCTGATGCTAAATCATTTGTTTCGCATGGATTTGAAGCTATGCCTTCTACTTCGCATGGATTTAAAGCTAAATCATTTGTTTCGCATGGATTTGAAGCTAAACCCTCTACATCGCATTGATTTGCAGCTAAATCATGTGTTTTGCATGGTTTTGATGCTAACTCGTTTGTTTCCCCTGCATTTGAAGCTATATCAGTTATATCGCAAGTATCTGATGCTAAATCATTTGTTTCGCATGGATTTGAAGCTAAACTATCTACATCGCATTGATTGGCAGCTAAATCATGTGATTTTCATGGATTTGATGCTAACTCGTTTGTTCCCCCTGCATTTGAAATTATATCAGTAATATCGCAAGTATCTGATGCTAAATCATTTGTTTCGCATGGATTTGAAGCTAAACCCTCTACATCGCATTGATTTGCAGCTAAATCATGTGCTTCGCATGGATTTGAAGCTAACTCGGTCGTTTCGCCTGCATTTGATGCTATATCACTTATATCGCAAGTATCTGAAGCTAAATCATTCGTTTCGTATAGATTTGATGTTTAACCTTCTACATCGCATTGATTTGAAGCTAAATCATGTGTTTCGCTTGGATTTGATGCTATACCTTCTATATCGCATTGATTTGCAGCTAAATCATGTGTTTCGCATGGATTTGAAGCTAACTCGGTCGATTCGCCTGCATTTGATGCTATATCACTTATATCGCAAGTATCTGAAACTAAATCATTTGTTTCGTATAGATTTGAAGTTTAACCTTCTACATCGCATTGATTTGAAGCTAAATCATGTATTTCGCATGGATTTGAAGCTAACTCGTTTGTTTCCCCTGCATTTGAAGCTATATCAGTTATATCGCCAGTATCTGATGTTAAATCAATTGTTTCGCATGAATTTGAAGCTAAACCTTCTACATCGCATTGATTTGAAGCTAAATCATGTGTTTCGCTTGGATTTGAAACTATACCTTCTACATCGCTTTGATCTGAACCTAAATCATGTGTTTTGCATGGATTTGATGCTCATTCGTTTGTTTCCCCTGCATTTGAAGCTATTTCAGTTATATCGCAAGTATCTGAGGCCAAATCATGTGTTTCGCTGGGATTTGAAGCTAAACCTTTTACATCGCATTGATTTGCAGCTAAATCGTGTGTTTTGCATGGTTTTGATGCTAACTCGTTCGTTTCCACTGCATTTGAAACTATATCAGTTATATTGCAAGTATCTGAGGCCAAATCATGTGTTTCGCTAGTATTTGAAGCTAAACCATCTACATCGCATTGATTTGAAGCTAAATCATGTATTTCGCATGGATTTGATGCTAACTCGTTTGTTTCCCCTGCATTTGAAGGTATATCAGTTATATCGCAAGTATCTGAGGCCAAATCATGTGTTTCGCAGGGATTTGAAGCTAAACCTTTTACATCGCATTGATTTGCAGCTAAATCATGTGTTTTGCATGGTTTTGATGCTAACTCGTTCGTTTCCACTGCATTTGAAGCTATATCAGTTATATCGCAAGTATCTGATGCTAAATCATTTGTTTCGCATGGATTTGAAGCTAAACCATCTACATCGCATTGATTTGCAGCTAAATCATGTGATTTGCATGGATTTGACGCTAACTCGTCTGTTTCCCCTGCATTTGAAATTATATCATTTATATCGCAAGTATCTGATGCTAAATCATTTGTTTCGCATGGATTTGAAGCTAAGCCTTCTACTTCGCATGGATTTAAAGCTAAATAATTTGTTTCGCATGGATTTGAAGCTAAACCCTCTACATCGCATTGATTTGCAGCTAAATCAAGTGTTTCGCATGGATTTGAAGCTAACTCGGTCGTTTCGCCTGCATTTGATGCTATATCACTTATATCGCAAGTATCTGAAGCTAAATCATTTGTTTCGTATAAATTTGAAGTTTAACCTTCTACATTGCATTGATTTGAAGCTAAGTCATGTCTTTCGCATGGATTTGAAGATAACTCGTTAGTTTCGCCTGCATTTGAAGCAATATCAATATATCGCAAGTATCTGAACCTAAATCATTTGATCGCATGGATATGAAGCTAAGCCTTCTACTTCGCATGGATTTAAAGCTAAATTATGTGTATCGCATGGATTTTGATGCTAACTCGTTTGTTCCCCCTGCATTTGAAATTATATCAGTAATATCGCAAGTATCTGATGCTAAATCATTTGTTTCGCATGGATTTGAAGCTAAACCCTCTACATCGCATTGATTTGCAGCTAAATCATGTGTTTCGCATGGATTTGAAGCTAACTCGGTCGTTTCGCCTGCATTTGATGCTATATCACTTATATCGCAAGTATCTGAAGCTAAATCATTTGTTTCGTATAGATTTGATGTTTAACCTTCTACATCGCATTGGTTTGAAGCTAAATCATGTGTTTCGCTTGGATTTGATGCTATACCTTCTATATCGCATTGATTTGCAGCTAAATCATGTGTTTCGCATGGATTTGAAGCTAACTCGGTCGATTCGCTTCCATTTGATGCTATATCACTTATATCGCAAGTATCTGAAACTAAATCATTTGTTTCGTATAGATTTGAAGTTTAACCGTCTACATCGCATTGATTTGAAGCTAAATCATGTATTTCGCATGGATTTGAAGCTAACTCGTTTGTTTCCCCTGCATTTGAAGCTATATCAGTTATATCGCCAGTATCTGATGTTAAATCAATTGTTTCGCATGAATTTGAAGCTAAACCTTCTACATCGCATTGATTTGAAGCTAAATCATGTGTTTCGCTTGGATTTGAAACTATACCTTCTACATCGCTTTGATCTGAACCTAAATCATGTGTTTTGCATGGATTTGATGCTCATTCGTTTGTTTCCCCTGCATTTGAAGCTATTTCAGTTATATCGCAAGTATCTGATGCCAAACAATGTGTTTCGCTAGTATTTGAAGCTAAACCATCTACATCGCATTGATTTGAAGCTAAATCATGTATTTCGCATGGATTTGATGCTAACTCGTTTGTTTCCCCTGCATTTGAAGGTATATCAGTTATATCGCAAGTATCTGAGGCCAAATCATGTGTTTCGCAGGGATTTGAAGCTAAACCTTTTACATCGCATTGATTTGCAGCTAAATCATGTGTTTTGCATGGGTTTGATGCTAACTCGTTCGTTTCCACTGCATTTGAAGCTATATCAGTTATATCGCAAGTATCTGATGCTAAATCATTTGTTTCGCATGGATTTGAAGCTAAACCATCTACATCGCATTGATTTGCAGCTAAATCATGTGATTTGCATGGATTTGATGCTAACTCGTCTGTTTCCCCTGCATTTGAAATTATATCATTTATATCGCAAGTATCTGATGCTAAATCATTTGTTTCGCATGGATTTGAAGCTAAGCCTTCTACTTCGCATGGATTTAAAGCTAAATAATTTGTTTCGCATGGATTTGAAGCTAAACCCTCTACATCGCATTGATTTGCAGCTAAATCAAGTGTTTCGCATGGATTTGAAGCTAACTCGGTCGTTTCGCCTGCATTTGATGCTATATCACTTATATCGCAAGTATCTGAAGCTAAATCATTTGTTTCGTATAGATTTGAAGTTTAACCTTCTACATTGCATTGATTTGAAGCTAAGTCATGTCTTTCGCATGGATTTGAAGATAACTCGTTAGTTTCGCCTGCATTTGAAGCAATATCAATATATCGCAAGTATCTGAACCTAAATCATTTGATCGCATGGATATGAAGCTAAGCCTTCTACTTCGCATGGATTTAAAGCTAAATTATGTGTATCGCATGGATTTTGAAGCTAACACGTTTGATTCGTCTGCATTTGAAGCTATATCAGTTATATCGCAATTATCTGATGCTAAATCATTTGTTTCGCATGGATTTGAAGCTAAACCTTCTACATCGCATTGATTTGCAGCTAAATCATGTGTTTCGCATGGATTTGAAGCTAACTCGGTCGTTTTGCCTGCATTTGATGCTATATCAATTATATCGCAAGTATCTGAAGCTAAATCATTTGTTTCGTATATATTTGAAGTTTAACCTTCTACATCGCATTGATTTGAAGCTAAATCATGTGTTCTGCATGGATTTGATGCTAACTCGTTTGTTCCCCCTGCATATGAAATTATATCAGTAATATCGCAAGTATCTGATGCTAAATCATTTGTTTCGCATGGATTTGAAGCTAAACCCTCTACATCGCATTGATTTGCAGCTAAATCATGTGTTTCGCATGGATTTGAAGCTAACTCGGTCGTTTCGCCTGCATTTGATGCTATATCACTTATATCGCAAGTATCTGAAGCTAAATCATTTGTTTCGTATAGATTTGATGTTTAACCTTCTACATCGCATTGATTTGAAGCTAAATCATGTGTTTCGCTTGGATTTGATGCTATACCTTCTATATCGCATTGATTTGCAGCTAAATCATGTGTTTCGCATGGATTTGAAGCTAACTCGGTCGATTCGCTTCCATTTGATGCTATATCACTTATATCGCAAGTATCTGAAACTAAATCATTTGTTTCGTATAGATTTGAAGTTTAACCGTCTACATCGCATTGATTTGAAGCTAAATCATGTATTTCGCATGGATTTGAAGCTAACTCGTTTGTTTCCCCCGCATTTGAAGCTATATCAGTTATATCGCCAGTATCTGATGTTAAATCAATTGTTTCGCATGAATTTGAAGCTAAACCTTCTACATCGCATTGATTTGAAGCTAAATCATGTGTTTCGCTTGGATTTGAAACTATACCTTCTACATCGCTTTGATCTGAACCTAAATCATGTGTTTTGCATGGATTTGATGCTCATTCGTTTGTTTCCCCTGCATTTGAAGCTATTTCAGTTATATCGCAAGTATCTGAGGCCAAATCATGTGTTTCGCAGGGATTTGAAGCTAAACCTTTTACATCGCATTGATTTGCAGCTAAATCATGTGTTTTGCATGGTTTTGATGCTAACTCGTTCGTTTCCACTGCATTTGAAGCTATATCAGTTATATCGCAAGTATCTGATGCTAAATCATTTGTTTCGCATGGATTTGAAGCTAAACCATCTACATCGCATTGATTTGCAGCTAAATCATGTGATTTGCATGGATTTGATGCTAACTCGTCTGTTTTCCCTGAATTTGAAATTATATCATTTATATCGCAAGTATCTGATGCTAAATCATTAGTTTCGCATGGATTTGAAGCTAAGCCTTCTACTTCGCATGGATTTAAAGCTAAATAATTTGTTTCGCATGGATTTGAAGCTAAACCCTCTACATCGCATTGATTTGCAGCTAAATCAAGTGTTTCGCATGGATTTGAAGCTAACTCGGTCGTTTCGCCTGCATTTGATGCTATATCACTTATATCGCAAGTATCTGAAGCTAAATCATTTGTTTCGTATAGATTTGAAGTTTAACCTTCTACATTGCATTGATTTGAAGCTAAGTCATGTCTTTCGCATGGATTTGAAGCTAACTCGTTAGTTTCGCCTGCATTTGAAGCAATATCAATATATCGCAAGTATCTGAACCTAAATCATTTGATCGCATGGATATGAAGCTAAGCCTTCTACATCGCAAGTATCTGAAGCTAAGTCATTGGATTCGCATGGATTTGAAGCTAAACCTTGTACATCGCATTGATTTGCAGCTAAATCATGTGTTTCGCATGGATTTGAAGCTAACTCGGTCGTTTTGCCTGCATTTGATGCTATAGCAATTATATCGCAAGTATCTGAGGCTAAATCATTTGTTTCGTATATATTTGAAGTTTAACCTTCTACATCGCATTGATTTGAAGCTAAATCATGTGTTCTGCATGGATTTGATGCTAACTCGTTTGTTCCCCCTGCATTTGAAATTATATCAGTTATATCGCAAGTATCTGAAGCTAAATCATTTGTATCGCATGGATTTGAAGCTAACTCGGTCGTTTCGCCTGCATTTGATGCTATATCACATATATCGCAAGTATCTGAAGCTAAATCATTTGTTTCGTATAGATTTGATGTTTAACCTTCTACATCGCATTGATTTGAAGCTAAGTCATGTATTTCGCATGGATTTGAAGCTAACTCGTTAGTTTCGCCTGCATTTGAAGCAATATCAATCTATCGCAAGTATCTGAACCTAAATCATTTGATCGCATGGATTTGAAGGTAAGCCTTCTACTTCGCATGGATTTAAAGCTAAATGATGTGTATCGCATGGATTTTGAAGCTAACTCGTTTGATTCGTCTGCATTTGAAGCTATATCAGTTATATCGCAATTATCTGATGCTAAATCATTTGTTTCGCATGGATTTGAAGCTAAACCTTCTACATCGCATTGATTTGAAGCTAAATCATGTGTTTCGCATGGATTTGAAGCTAACTCGTTAGTTTCGCCTGCATTTGAAGCAATATCAATGTATCGCAAGTATCTGAACCTAAATCATTTGTTTCGCATGGATTTGAAGCTAAGCCTTCTACTTCGTATCGATTTGAAGCTAAATGATATGTATTGCATGGATTTTGAAGTTAATCCCGTTTGATTCGTCTGCATTTGCAGCTATATCACTTATATCACAAGTGTTTGAAGCTAAATCATTTGTTTCGCATGGATTTGAAGCTAAACCTTCTACATCGCATTGATTTGAAGATAAATCATGTGTTTTGCATGGATTTGATGCTAACTCGTTTGATTCCCCTGCATTTGATGCTTTATCAGTTATATCGCAAGTATCTGAAGCTAAATCATTTGTTTCGCATGGATTTGAAGCTAAGCCTTCTACTTCGCATGGATTTAAAGCTAAATAATTTGTTTCGCATGGATTTGAAGCTAAACCCTCTACATCGCATTGATTTGCAGCTAAATCATGTGCGTCGCTTGTATTTGAAGCTAACTCGTTTGTTTCGTCTGCATTTGAAGCTATATCACTCATATCCCAAGTGTTTGATGTTAAATCAATTATTTCGCATGGATTTGGATCTAAACCTTCTACATCGGATTGATTTGAAGCTAAACCATGTGTTTCGCTTGGATATGAAGCTAACTCGTTTGTTTAGTCTGCATTTGAAGCTATTCACTTATATAGCAAGTATCTGAAGCTAAATCATTTGTGTACCTTGGATTTGAAGCTAAGCCTTCTACTTCGCAATGATTTGAAGCTAAGTCATGTGTTTCGCATGGATTTGAAGCTAACTCGTTTGTTTCGCATGCAGTTGAAGCTAAATCATGTTTATCACGTGTATCTGAAGCTAAACCATTTGTGTCGCATGGATTTGAAGCTAAACATTCTCCATCGCGTTGATTTGAAGCTTAATCATGTGTTTTGCATGAATTTGAAGCTATCTCGTATGTTTCGACTGAATTTGAAGCTATATCACTTATATCCCAAGAGTTTGAAGCTAAATCATTTGTTTCGCATGGATTTGAAGCTAAACCTTCTACATCGCATTGATTTGAAGCTAAATCATGAGTTTCGCTTGAATTTGAAGCTAAACCTTCTACATCGCATTGATTTGAATCTAAATCATGTGTTTCGCTTGTATTTGAAGATAACTCGTTTGTTTCGTCTGCATTAGAAGCTATATCACTTATATCGCAAGTATCTGAAGCTAAATCATTTGTGTCGCATGGATTTGAAGCAAAACCTTCTACATCGCATTGATTTGAAGCTTAATCATGTGTTTTGCATGTATTTGAAACTAACTCGTTTGATTCGTCTGCATTTGAAGCTATATCACTCATATCCCAAGCGTTTGAAGCTAAATAATTTGTATCCCATGGATTTGAAGCTAAACCTTCTCCATCGCATTGATTTGCAGCTGAATGATGTGTTTCGCATGGACTTGAAACTAGCTCGTTTGTTTCGCATGCAGCTGAAGCTTTATCACCCATAACCCAAGTATTGGAAGCTCAATCATTTGTGTCGCATGGATTTGAAGCTAAACCTTCTACATCGCATAGATTTGAAGCTAAATCATGTGTTTCGCTTGGATATGAAGCTAACTCGTTTGTTTCGTCTGCTTTTGAAGCTATATCACTTATATCGCAAGTATCTGATGCTAAATCGTTTGTGTCGCATGGATTTGATGCTAAACCTTCTACATAGCATTGATTTGAAGCTTAATTATGTGTATCGCATGGATTTTGAAGCTAACTCGTTTGATTCGTCTGCATTTGAAGCTATATCACTTATACCGCAAGTATTTGAAGGAAAATCATGTGTTTTTCTTAGATTTGATGCTAACTCGTATGTTTTCTCCGCATTTGAAGCTACATCACTTATATCGCAAGTATCTGAAGCTAAATCATTTGTGTCGCATGGATTTGAAGCTAAACCTTCTATATCGGATTGATTTGAAGCTAAATCATGTGTTACGCTTGGATTTGAAGCTAAACTTTCTACATCGCATTGATTTGAAGCTTAATCATGTGTTTTGCATGGATTTGAAGTTAACTCGTTTGTTTCGTCTGCAATTGAAGCTAATCACTTATATCGCAAGAATCTGAAGCTAAATCATTTGTGTAGCATTGATTTGAAGCTAATCCATCTACATAGCATTGATTCGAACCTTAATCATGTGTTTTACATGGATTTGAAGCTAACTCGTTTGTTTCCCTTGTATTTGAAGCTATATCACTTATATCGCAAGTATCTGAAGCTAAATCATTTGTTTCGCATGGATTTGAAGCTAGCTCGTTTGTTTCGTGTGCAATTGAAGCTATATCACTTATACCGCAAGTATTTGAAGGAAAATCATGTGTTTTGCATGGATTTGAAGCTAACTCGTTTGTTTCGTCAGAACTTGAACATATATCAGTTATATCGCTAGTATCTGAAGCTAAATCATTTGTGTCGCATGGATTTGGAGCTAAACCTTCTACATAGCATTGATTTGAAGCTCATTCATGTGTTTTGTATGGATTTGAAGCTAAACCTTCTACATCGCAGTGATTTGAAGCTAAATCATGTGCGCCGCTTGTATTTGAAGCTAACTCGTTTGTTTCGTCTGCATTTGCAGCTATATCACTCATATCCCAAGTGTTTGATGTTAAATCAATTATTTCGCATGGATTTGAATCTAAACCTTCTACATCGGATTGATTTGAAGCTAAACCATGTGTTTCGCTTGGATATGAAGCTAACTCGTTTGTTTAGTCTGCATTTGAAGCTATATCACTTATATCGCAAGTATCTGAATCTAAATCATTTGTTTCGCATGGATTTGAAGCTAACTCGTTTGTTTCGTGTGCAATTGAAGCTATATCACTTATACCGCAAGTATTTGAAGGAAAATCATGTGTTTTGCATGGATTTGAAGTTCACTCGAATGTTTTCCCTGCATTTGAAGCTACATCACTTATATCGCAAGTATCTTATGCTAAATCATTTGTTTCGCATGAATTTGAAGCTAAACCTTCTACATCGCATTGATTTGCAGCTATGTCATGTGTTACGCTTGGATTTGAAGTTAACTCGTTTGTTTCATCAGCACTTAGAGCTATATCACTTATATCGCAAGTATCTGAAGCTAAATCATTTGTGTCCCATGGATTTGGAGCTAAACCTTCTACATCGCATTGATTTGGAGCTTAATCATGAGTTTCGCTTGAATTTGAAGCTAAACCTTCTACATCGCATTGATTTGAAGCTAAATCGCGTGTTTCGCTTTGATATTAAGCTAACTCGTTTGTTTAGTCTGCCTTTGAAGCTATATCACTTATATCGCAAGTATCTGAAGCTAAATCATTTGAGCCGCATGGATTTGAAGCTAAACCTTCTACTTCGCATGGATTTAAAGCTAAATAATTTGTTTCGCATGGATTTGAAGCTAAACCCTCTACATCGCATTGATTTGCAGCTAAATCAAGTGTTTCGCATGGATTTGAAGCTAACTCGGTCGTTTCGCCTGCATTTGATGCTATATCACTTATATCGCAAGTATCTGAAGCTAAATCATTTGTTTCGTATAGATTTGAAGTTTAACCTTCTACATTGCATTGATTTGAAGCTAAGTCATGTCTTTCGCATGGATTTGAAGCTAACTCGTTAGTTTCGCCTGCATTTGAAGCAATATCAATATATCGCAAGTATCTGAACCTAAATCATTTGATCGCATGGATATGAAGCTAAGCCTTCTACATCGCAAGTATCTGAAGCTAAGTCATTGGATTCGCATGGATTTGAAGCTAAACCTTGTACATCGCATTGATTTGCAGCTAAATCATGTGTTTCGCATGGATTTGAAGCTAACTCGGTCGTTTTGCCTGCATTTGATGCTATAGCAATTATATCGCAAGTATCTGAAGCTAAATCATTTGTTTCGTATATATTTGAAGTTTAACCTTCTACATCGCATTGATTTGAAGCTAAATCATGTGTTCTGCATGGATTTGATGCTAACTCGTTTGTTCCCCCTGCATTTGAAATTATATCAGTTATATCGCAAGTATCTGAAGCTAAATCATTTGTATCGCATGGATTTGAAGCTAACTCGGTCGTTTCGCCTGCATTTGATGCTATATCACATATATCGCAAGTATCTGAAGCTAAATCATTTGTTTCGTATAGATTTGATGTTTAACCTTCTACATCGCATTGATTTGAAGCTAAGTCATGTATTTCGCATGGATTTGAAGCTAACTCGTTAGTTTCGCCTGCATTTGAAGCAATATCAATCTATCGCAAGTATCTGAACCTAAATCATTTGATCGCATGGATTTGAAGGTAAGCCTTCTACTTCGCATGGATTTAAAGCTAAATGATGTGTATCGCATGGATTTTGAAGCTAACTCGTTTGATTCGTCTGCATTTGAAGCTATATCAGTTATATCGCAATTATCTGATGCTAAATCATTTGTTTCGCATGGATTTGAAGCTAAACCTTCTACATCGCATTGATTTGAAGCTAAATCATGTGTTTCGCATGGATTTGAAGCTAACTCGTTAGTTTCGCCTGCATTTGAAGCAATATCAATGTATCGCAAGTATCTGAACCTAAATCATTTGTTTCGCATGGATTTGAAGCTAAGCCTTCTACTTCGTATCGATTTGAAGCTAAATGATATGTATTGCATGGATTTTGAAGTTAATCCCGTTTGATTCGTCTGCATTTGCAGCTATATCACTTATATCACAAGTGTTTGAAGCTAAATCATTTGTTTCGCATGGATTTGAAGCTAAACCTTCTACATCGCATTGATTTGAAGATAAATCATGTGTTTTGCATGGATTTGATGCTAACTCGTTTGTTTCCCCTGCATTTGATGCTTTATCAGTTATATCGCAAGTATCTGAAGCTAAATCATTTGTTTCGCATGGATTTGAAGCTAAGCCTTCTACTTCGCATGGATTTAAAGCTAAATAATTTGTTTCGCATGGATTTGAAGCTAAACCCTCTACATCGCATTGATTTGCAGCTAAATCATGTGCGTCGCTTGTATTTGAAGCTAACTCGTTTGTTTCGTCTGCATTTGAAGCTATATCACTCATATCCCAAGTGTTTGATGTTAAATCAATTATTTCGCATGGATTTGGATCTAAACCTTCTACATCGGATTGATTTGAAGCTAAACCATGTGTTTCGCTTGGATATGAAGCTAACTCGTTTGTTTAGTCTGCATTTGAAGCTATTCACTTATATAGCAAGTATCTGAAGCTAAATCATTTGTGTACCTTGGATTTGAAGCTAAGCCTTCTACTTCGCAATGATTTGAAGCTAAGTCATGTGTTTCGCATGGATTTGAAGCTAACTCGTTTGTTTCGCATGCAGTTGAAGCTAAATCATGTTTATCACGTGTATCTGAAGCTAAACCATTTGTGTCGCATGGATTTGAAGCTAAACATTCTCCATCGCGTTGATTTGAAGCTTAATCATGTGTTTTGCATGAATTTGAAGCTATCTCGTATGTTTCGACTGAATTTGAAGCTATATCACTTATATCCCAAGAGTTTGAAGCTAAATCATTTGTTTCGCATGGATTTGAAGCTAAACCTTCTACATCGCATTGATTTGAAGCTAAATCATGAGTTTCGCTTGAATTTGAAGCTAAACCTTCTACATCGCATTGATTTGAATCTAAATCATGTGTTTCGCTTGTATTTGAAGATAACTCGTTTGTTTCGTCTGCATTAGAAGCTATATCACTTATATCGCAAGTATCTGAAGCTAAATCATTTGTGTCGCATGGATTTGAAGCAAAACCTTCTACATCGCATTGATTTGAAGCTTAATCATGTGTTTTGCATGTATTTGAAACTAACTCGTTTGATTCGTCTGCATTTGAAGCTATATCACTCATATCCCAAGCGTTTGAAGCTAAATAATTTGTATCCCATGGATTTGAAGCTAAACCTTCTCCATCGCATTGATTTGCAGCTGAATGATGTGTTTCGCATGGACTTGAAACTAGCTCGTTTGTTTCGCATGCAGCTGAAGCTTTATCACCCATAACCCAAGTATTGGAAGCTCAATCATTTGTGTCGCATGGATTTGAAGCTAAACCTTCTACATCGCATAGATTTGAAGCTAAATCATGTGTTTCGCTTGGATATGAAGCTAACTCGTTTGTTTCGTCTGCTTTTGAAGCTATATCACTTATATCGCAAGTATCTGATGCTAAATCGTTTGTGTCGCATGGATTTGATGCTAAACCTTCTACATAGCATTGATTTGAAGCTTAATTATGTGTATCGCATGGATTTTGAAGCTAACTCGTTTGATTCGTCTGCATTTGAAGCTATATCACTTATACCGCAAGTATTTGAAGGAAAATCATGTGTTTTTCTTAGATTTGATGCTAACTCGTATGTTTTCTCCGCATTTGAAGCTACATCACTTATATCGCAAGTATCTGAAGCTAAATCATTTGTGTCGCATGGATTTCAAGCTAAACCTTCTATATCGGATTGATTTGAAGCTAAATCATGTGTTACGCTTGGATTTGAAGCTAAACTTTCTACATCGCATTGATTTGAAGCTTAATCATGTGTTTTGCATGGATTTGAAGTTAACTCGTTTGTTTCGTCTGCAATTGAAGCTAATCACTTATATCGCAAGAATCTGAAGCTAAATCATTTGTGTAGCATTGATTTGAAGCTAATCCATCTACATAGCATTGATTCGAACCTTAATCATGTGTTTTACATGGATTTGAAGCTAACTCGTTTGTTTCCCTTGTATTTGAAGCTATATCACTTATATCGCAAGTATCTGAAGCTAAATCATTTGTTTCGCATGGATTTGAAGCTAGCTCGTTTGTTTCGTGTGCAATTGAAGCTATATCACTTATACCGCAAGTATTTGAAGGAAAATCATGTGTTTTGCATGGATTTGAAGCTAACTCGTTTGTTTCGTCAGAACTTGAACATATATCAGTTATATCGCTAGTATCTGAAGCTAAATCATTTGTGTCGCATGGATTTGGAGCTAAACCTTCTACATAGCATTGATTTGAAGCTCATTCATGTGTTTTGTATGGATTTGAAGCTAAACCTTCTACATCGCAGTGATTTGAAGCTAAATCATGTGCGCCGCTTGTATTTGAAGCTAACTCGTTTGTTTCGTCTGCATTTGCAGCTATATCACTCATATCCCAAGTGTTTGATGTTAAATCAATTATTTCGCATGGATTTGAATCTAAACCTTCTACATCGGATTGATTTGAAGCTAAACCATGTGTTTCGCTTGGATATGAAGCTAACTCGTTTGTTTAGTCTGCATTTGAAGCTATATCACTTATATCGCAAGTATCTGAATCTAAATCATTTGTTTCGCATGGATTTGAAGCTAACTCGTTTGTTTCGTGTGCAATTGAAGCTATATCACTTATACCGCAAGTATTTGAAGGAAAATCATGTGTTTTGCATGGATTTGAAGTTAACTCGAATGTTTTCCCTGCATTTGAAGCTACATCACTTATATCGCAAGTATCTTATGCTAAATCATTTGTTTCGCATGAATTTGAAGCTAAACCTTCTACATCGCATTGATTTGCAGCTATGTCATGTGTTACGCTTGGATTTGAAGTTAACTCGTTTGTTTCATCAGCACTTAGAGCTATATCACTTATATCGCAAGTATCTGAAGCTAAATCATTTGTGTCCCATGGATTTGGAGCTAAACCTTCTACATCGCATTGATTTGGAGCTTAATCATGAGTTTCGCTTGAATTTGAAGCTAAACCTTCTACATCGCATTGATTTGAAGCTAAATCGCGTGTTTCGCTTTGATATTAAGCTAACTCGTTTGTTTAGTCTGCCTTTGAAGCTATATCACTTATATCGCAAGTATCTGAAGCTAAATCATTTGAGCCGCATGGATTTGAAGCTAAACCTTCTACGTAGCATTGATTTGAAGCTTAATCATGTGTTTTGCATGGATTTGAAGCTAACTCGTTTGTTTCGTCTGCATTTGAAACTATATAATTTATACCGCAAGGATTTGAAGCCAAATCATTTGTGTCCCATGGATTTGAAGCTAAACCTTCTACATCGCATTGATTTTATGCTACATCATGTGTACCGCATGGATTTGAATCTAATCCTTCTCCATCGCATTGATTTGCAGCTAAATCATGCGTTTCGCATAGATTTTGAAGCTAACTCGTTTGATTCGACTGCATTTGAAGCTATATTACTTATATTACCAGTGTTTGAAGCTAAATCATTTGTTTCGCTGGGATTTGTAGCTATACCTTCTACATCGCTTTGATTTGAAGCTAAATCATGTGTTTTTCATTGATTTGATGCTAACTCGTTCGTTTCGCCTGCATTTGATGCTATAACACTTATATCGCAATTGTTTGAAGCTAAATCATTTGTTTCGCATGGATTTGAAGCTAAACCGGCTACATCGTATCGATTTGAAGCTAACTGATATGTATCGTATGGATTTTGAACCTACCCCGTTTGTTTCGTCTGCATTTGCAGCTATATCACTTATATCACAAGTGTTTGAAGCTAAATCATTTGTTTCGCATGGATTTGAAGCTAGCTCGTTTGTTTCGTGTGCAATTGAAGCTATATCACTTATACCGCAAGTATTTGAAGGAAAATCATGTGTTTTGCATGGATTTGAAGCTAACTCGTTTGTTTCGTCAGAACTTGAACATATATCAGTTATATCGCAAGTATCTGAAGATAAATCATTTGTGTCGCATGGATTTGAAGCTACACCTTCTACATCGCATTGATTTGAAGCTAAATCATGCGATTCGCTTGGATTTGAAGCTAAACCATCTACATCGCATTGATTTGCAGCTAAATCATGTGTTTTGCTGGGATTTGTAGCTATACCTTCTACATCGCTTTGATTTGAAGCTAAATCATGTGTTTTGCATGGATGTGATGATAACTCGTTTGTTTCCCCTGCATTTGAAGCTATATCAGTTATATCGCAAGTATCTGATGC
Source organism: Megalopta genalis (assembly GCF_051020955.1). Classification (NCBI taxonomy): domain Eukaryota; kingdom Metazoa; phylum Arthropoda; class Insecta; order Hymenoptera; family Halictidae; genus Megalopta; species Megalopta genalis. The sequence continues at coordinate 50,952 of NW_027477438.1, forward strand.
TATAACATTTATTTCGCATGGATTTGAAGCTAAACCTTATACATCGCATTGATTTGAAGCTAAATCACTTGTTTCGCATGGATTTGAAGGTAAACCTCCTACATCGCATTGATTTGAAGCTAAATCATGTGTTTTGCATGGATTTTATGCTAACTTGTCTGTTTACCCTGCATTTGAAGCTATATCAGTTATATCGTAAGTATCTGATGCTAAATCATTTGTTTCGCATGTATTTGAAGCTAAACCTTCTACATCGTATCGATTTGAAGCTACATCATGTGTTTCGCTTGGATTTGAAGCTATACCTCCTACATCGGATTGATTTGCAGCTAAATCATGTGTTTTGCATGGATTTGATGATAACTCGTTTGTTTCCCCTGCATTTGAAGCTATATCAGTTATATCGCAAGTATCTGATGTTATATCATTTGTTTCGCACGGATTTTAAGCTAAACATTCTACATCGCATTGATTTGAAGCTAAATCATTTGTTTCGCATGGACTTGAAGCTAATTCGTTTGTTTCGCATGCAGCTGAAGATATATCACCTATATCCCAAGTGTTTGAAGCTCAATCATTTGTGTCGCATGTATTTGAAGCTAAACCTTCTTCATTGGATTGATTTGCAGCTAAATCATGTGTTTCGCATGGATTTGAAGCTCACTCGTTCGTTACGCCTGCATTTCATGCTATATCGCTTATGTCGCAAGTAGCTGAAGCTAAATCATTTGTGTCGCATGGATTTGAAGCTAAACCTTCTACATAGCATTGATTTGGAGCTCAATCATGTGTTTTGCATGGATTTGAAGCTAACTCGTCTGATTAGTCTGCATTTGCAGCTATATCACTTGTATCCCAAGTATCTGAACCTAAATCATTTGTTTCGCATGGATTTGAAGCTATGCCTTCTACTTCGCATGGATTTAAAGCTAAATAATGTGTATCGCATGGATTTTGATGCTAATTCGTTTGTCTCCCCTGCATTTGAAGCTATTTCATATATATCGCAAGTATCAGGGGCTAAATCATTTGTTTCGCATGGATTTGAAGCTACACCTTCTACATCGCATTGATTTGAAGCTAAATCATGCGATTCGCTTGGATTTGAAGCTAAACCATCTACATCGCATTGATTTGCAGCTAAATCATGTGTTTTGCTGGGATTTGTAGCTATACCTTCTACATCGCTTTGATTTGAAGCTAAATCATGTGTTTTGCATGGATGTGATGATAACTCGTTTGTTTCCCCTGCATTTGAAGCTATATCAGTTATATCGCAAGTATCTGATGCTATATCATTTATTTCGCATGGATTTGAAGCTAAACCTTATACATCGCATTGATTTGAAGCTAAATCACTTGTTTCGCATGGATTTGAAGGTAAACCTCCTACATCGCATTGATTTGAAGCTAAATCATGTGTTTTGCATGGATTTTATGCTAACTCGTCTGTTTCCCCTGCATTTGAAGCTATATCAGTTATATCGTAAGTATCTGATGCTAAATCATTTGTTTCGCATGGATTTGAAGCTAAACCTTCTACATCGTATCGATTTGAAGCTACATCATGTGTTTCGCTTGGATTTGAAGCTATACCTCCTACATCGGATTGATTTGCAGCTAAATCATGTGTTTTGCATGGATTTGATGATAACTCGTTTGTTTCCCCTGCATTTGAAGCTATATCAGTTATATCGCAAGTATCTGATGTTATATCATTTGTTTCGCTCGGATTTTAAGCTAAACCTTCTACATCGCATTGATTTGAAGCTAAATCATTTGTTTCGCATGGATTTGAAGCTAACTCGTTTGTTTCGCTTGCATTTGATGCTACATCACTTGAATCGCAAGTATCTGATGCTAAATCATTTGTTTCGCATGGATTTGAAGGTAAACCTCCTACATCGCATTGATTTGAAGCTAAATCATGTGTTTTGCATGAATTTTATGCTGACTCGTCTGTTTCCCCTGAATTTGAAGCTATATCAGTTATATCGTAAGTATCTGATGCTAAATCATTTGTTTCGCATGGATTTGAAGCTAAACCTTCTACATCGTATCGATTTGAAGCTAAATCATGTGTTCGCTTGGATTTGAAGCTATACCTCCTACATCGGATTGATTTGCAGCTAAATCATGTGTTTTGCATGGATTTGATGATAACTCGTTTGTTTCCCCTGCATTTGAAGCTATATCAGTTATATCGCAAGTATCTGATGTTATATCATTTATTTCGCATGAATTTGAAGCTAAACCTTCTACATCGCATCGATTTGAAGCTAAATCATTTGTTTCGCATGGATTTGAAGCTAACTCGTTTGTTTCGCCTGCATTTGATGCTACATCACTTGAATCGCAAGTATCTGATGCTAAATCATTTGTTTCGCATGGATTTGAAGGTAAACCTCCTACATCGCATTGATTTGAAGCTAAATCATGTGTTTTGCATGGATTTTATGCTAACTCGTCTGTTTCCCCTGAATTTGAAGCTATATCAGTTATATCGTAAGTATCTGATGCTAAATCATTTGTTTCGCATGAATTTGAATCTAAACCCTGTGTTTCGCATGAATTTGAACGTAAATCACGTCTTTCGCATGCATTTGAAGCTTAATCATATGTTTTGCTTGGATTTGAAGCTAACTGGTTTGTTTCCCCTGCATTTGAAGCTATGTCACTTATATCGCAAGCAACTGATGCTAAATCATTTGATTCGCAAGGATTTGCAGCTAAACCTTCTACATCGCATTCATTTGAAGCTAAATCATTTGTTTCGCATGGATTTGAAGTTCACTCGTTCGTTTCGCCTGCATTTCATGCTATATCACATATATCGCTAGTATCTGAAGCTAAATCATTTGTTTCGCATGGAGTTGAAGCTAAACATTCAACATCGCATTGATTTGCAGCTAAATCAGGTGTTTCGCATGGATTTGAAGCTAACTCGTTTGTTTCGTCTGCATTTGAATCTATATCACTCATATCCCAAGTGTTTGAAGCTATATCATTTGTTTCGCATGGATTTGAAAATAAACCGTCTACATCGCATTGATTTGCAGCTAAGTCATGCGTTTCGCACGGATTTGAAGCTAACTCGTTTGTTTCGTCTGCATTTGAATCTATATCACTCATATCCCAACTGTTTGAAGCTAAATCATTTGTTTCGCATGGATTTGAAGCTAAATCTTCTAGATCGCATTGGTTTGAAGCTTAATCATGTGTTTTGCATGGATTTGAAGCTAACTCTTTTGTTTCGCCTGCATTTGAAGCTATATCATTTATATCGCAAGTATTTCAATCAAAATCACTTGTTTCGCACGGATTTGAAACTAAACAACGTGTTTCTCATGAATTTGAATCTAAATCATGTGTTTTGCATGGATTTGAAGATAACTCGTTAGTTTCGCTTGCATTTGAAGCTATATCAGTTATATCGCATGTATCTGATGCTAAATCATTTGTGTCGCATGGATTTGAAGGAAACTTGTTTCGCCTGCATTTGAAGCAATATCACTTGTATCGCAAGTATTTGAAGAAAAATCATTTGTTTCGCACGGATTTGAAGCTGTCTCGCTTGTTTCGTCTGCATTTGCAGCTATATCACTTATATCGCTAATATCTGAAGCTAAATCATTTGTTTCGCATGGATTTGAAGCTAAGCTTTCTACTTCGCATCGATTTGAATCTAAATGACGTGAATCGCATGGATTTTGAAGCTATCTCGTTTGTTTCGTCTGCATTTGAAGCTATATCGCTTATATCGCAAGTATCTGATTCTAAATCACTTGTTTCGCATGGATTTGAAGCTAAACCTTCTACATCGCATGGACTTGAAGCTAACTCGTTTGTTTCGCATGCAGCTGAAGCTATATCACCAATATTCCAAGTGGTTGCAGCTCAATCATTTGTGTCGCATGTATTTGAAGCTAAACCTTCTTCATTGGATTGATTTGCAGCTAAATCATGTGTTTCGCATGGATTTGAAGCTCACTCGTTCGTTACGCCTGCATTTCATGCTATATCGCTTATGTCGCAAGTAGCTGAAGCTAAATCATTTGTGTCGCATGGATTTGAAGCTAAACCTTCTACATAGCATTGATTTGAAGCTCAATCATGTGTTTTGCATGGATTTGAAGCTAACTCGTCTGATTAGTCTGCATTTGCAGCTATATCACTTGTATCCCAAGTATCTGAACCTAAATCATTTGTTTCGCATGGATTTGAAGCTATGCCTTCTACTTCGCATGGATTTAAAGCTAAATAATGTGTATCGCATGGATTTTGATGCTAATTCGTTTGTCTCCCCTGCATTTGAAGCTATTTCACTTATATCGCAAGTATCTGAAGCTAAATCAATTGTTTCGCATGGATTTGAAGCTAAACTTTCTACATCGCATCGATTTGCAGCTAAATCATGTGCTTCGCATGAATCTGAAGTTAACTCGTTTGTTTCGTCTGCATTTGAAGCTATGTCACTTAAATCCCATGTGTTTGATGCTAAATCATTTGTTTCGCATGGATTTGAAGCTAAACCTTCTACATCGCATTGATTTGCAGCTAAGTCATGCGTTTCGCACGGATTTGAAGCTAACTCGTTTGTTTCGTCTGCATTTGAATCTATATCACTCATATCCCAACTGTTTGAAGCTAAATCATTTGTTTCGCATGGATTTGAAGCTAAACCTTCTACATCGCATTGGTTTGAAGCTTAATCATGTGTTTTGCATGGATTTGAAGCTAACTCTTTTGTTTCGCCTGCATTTGAAGCTATATCATTCATATCGCAAGTATTTCAATCAAAATCACTTGTTTCGCACGGATTTGAAACTAAACAACGTGTTTCTCATGAATTTGAATCTAAATCATGTGTTTCGCATGGATTTGAAGCTAACTCGTTAGTTTCGCCTGCATTTGAAGCTATATCACTTATATCGCAAGTATCTGAAGCTAAATCATTTGTTTCGCATGGATTTGAAGCTAAGCCTTCTACCTCGCATCGATTTGAATCTAAATGATGTGAACCGCATGGATTTTGAAGCTAACTCGTTTGATTCGTCTGCATTTGAAGCTATATCGCTTATATCGCAAGTATCTGATTCTAAATCACTTGTTTCGCATGGATTTGAAGCTAAACCTTCTACATCGCATGGACTTGAAGCTAACTCGTTTGTTTCGCATGCAGCTGAAGCTATATCACCAATATTCCAAGTGGTTGCAGCTCAATCATTTGTGTCGCATGTATTTGAAGCTAAACCTTCTTCATTGGATTGATTTGCAGCTAAATCATGTGTTTCGCATGGATTTGAAGCTCACTCGTTCGTTACGCCTGCATTTCATGCTATATCGCTTATGTCGCAAGTAGCTGAAGCTAAATCATTTGTGTCGCATGGATTTGAAGCTAAACCTTCTACATAGCATTGATTTGAAGCTCAATCATGTGTTTTGCATGGATTTGAAGCTAACTCGTCTGATTAGTCTGCATTTGCAGCTATATCACTTGTATCCCAAGTATCTGAACCTAAATCATTTGTTTCGCATGGATTTGAAGCTATGCCTTCTACTTCGCATGGATTTAAAGCTAAATAATGTGTATCGCATGGATTTTGATGCTAATTCGTTTGTCTCCCCTGCATTTGAAGCTATTTCACTTATATCGCAAGTATCTGAAGCTAAATCAATTGTTCCGCATGGATTTGAAGCTAAACTTTCTACATCGCATCGATTTGCAGCTAAATCATGTGCTTCGCATGAATCTGAAGTTAACTCGTTTGTTTCGTCTGGATTTGAAGCTATGTCACTTAAATCCCATGTGTTTGATGCTAAATCATTTGTTTCGCATGGATTTGAAGCTAAACCTTCTACATCGCATTGATTTGCAGCTAAGTCATGCGTTTCGCACGGATTTGAAGCTAACTCGTTTGTTTCGTCTGCATTTGAATCTATATCACTCATATCCCAACTGTTTGAAGCTAAATCATTTGTTTCGCATGGATTTGAAGCTAAACCTTCTACATCGCATTGGTTTGAAGCTTAATCATGTGTTTTGCATGGATTTGAAGCTAACTCTTTTGTTTCGCCTGCATTTGAAGCTATATCATTCATATCGCAAGTATTTCAATCAAAATCACTTGTTTCGCACGGATTTGAAACTAAACAACGTGTTTCTCATGAATTTGAATCTAAATCATGTGTTTCGCATGGATTTGAAGCTAACTCGTTAGTTTCGCCTGCATTTGAAGCTATATCACTTATATCGCAAGTATCTGAAGCTAAATCATTTGTTTCGCATGGATTTGAAGCTAGGCCTTCTACCTCGCATCGATTTGAATCTAAATGATGTGAACCGCATGGATTTTGAAGCTAACTCGTTTGATTCGTCTGCATTTGAAGCTATATCACCTATATCGCAAGTATCTGGTTCTAAATCATTTGTTACGCATGGATTTGAAGATAAACCTTCTACATCGCATTGATTTGCAATTCAATCATGTGTTTCGCATGGATTTGAAGCTAACTCGTTTGTTTCCCTTGCATTTGAAGCTATATCACTTATGTCGCAAGAATCTGAACCGAAATCCTTTGTTTCGCAAAGGATTTGAAGCTAACTCGTTTGTTTCGTCTGCATTTGATGCTATATCACTTATATCGCAAGTATCTGAACCTAAATCATTTGTTTCGCATGGATTTGAAGATAAGCCTTCTACTTCGCATTGATTAGAAGCTAAATCATGTGTATCGCATGGATTTTGAAGCTAACTCGTTTGATTCATCTGCATTCGAAGCAATATCACTTATATCCCAAGTGTTTGAAGCTAAATCATTTGTTTCGTATGGATTTGAAGCTAAACCTTCTACATCGCATTGATTTGAAGCTTCATCATGTGTTTCACTTGGTTTTGAAGCTAAACCTTCTACATCGCATTGATTTGAAGCTAAATCATGTGTTTCGTATAGATTTGATGCTAACTCGTTTGTTTCCACTGCATTTGAAGCTATATCAGTTACATCGCAAGTATCTGATGCTAAATCATTTGTTTCGCATGGATTTGAAGCTAAACATTCTACATCGCATAGATTTGAAGCTAACTCGATTGTTTCGTCTGCATTTGAAGCTATATCACTTGTATCGCAAGTATTTCAAGAAAAATCATGTGTTTTGCATGGATTTGAAGCTAACTCGTTTATTTCGTCTGCATTTGAAGCTATATCACTTATATCCCAAGTGTCTGAAGCTACATCATTTGTTTCTCATGGATTTGAAGCTAAACCTTCTACATCGCATTGTATTGAAGCTTAATCATGTGTTTCACTCGGATTTGAAATCTAAAACTTCTACATCTCATTGATTTGAAGCTGAATCATGTGTTTCATATAGATATGATGCTAACTCGTTTGTTTCTCCTGCATTTGAAGCTATATCAGTTACATCGCAAGTATCTGATGCTAAATCATTTGTTTCGCATGGATTTGAAGCTAAACCTTCTACATCGCATAGATTTGAAGCTAACTCGTTTGTTTCGTCTGCATTTTAAGCTATATCACTTATATCCCAAGTGTTTGAAGCTACATCATTTGTTTCGCTTGGATTTAAAGCTAAACCTTCAACATCGCATTGATTTGCAGCTAAATCATGTGTTTCGCATGGATTTGCAGCTAACTCGTTCGTTTCGTCTGCATTTGATGCTACATCACTTATATCGCAAGTATCTGAAGCTAAATCAATTCTTTCGCATGGATTTGAAGCTAAACCTTCTACATCGCATCGATTTGCAGCTAAATCATGTGCTTTGCATGGATCTGAAGCTAACTCGTTCGTTTCGTCTTCATTTGAAGCTATATCACTTAAATCACATGTGTTTGATGCTAAATCATTTGTTTCGCATGGATTTGAAGGTAAACCTTCTACATCGCATTGATTTGCAGCTAAGTCATGCGTTTCGCACGGATTTGAGGCTAACTCGTTTTCTCCGTCTGCATTTGAATCTATATCACTCATATCCCAAGTGTTTGAAGCTGAATCATTTGTTTCGCATGGATTTGAAGCTAAACCTTCTACATCGTATTGATTTGAAGCTTCATCATGTGTTTTGCATGGATTTGAAGCTAACTCGTTTGTCTCGCCTGCATTTGAAGCTATATCACTTATATCGCATGTATCTGATGCTAAATCATTTGTGTCGCATGGAGTTGAAGGAAACTTGTTTCGCCAGCATTTGAAGCTATATCACTTATACCGCTGGTATCTGAAGCTAAATCATTTGTTTCGCATGGATTTGAAGCTAAGCTTTCTACTTCGCATCGATTTGAATGTAAATGATGTGAATCGCATGGACTTGAAGCTAACTCGTTTGATTCGTCTGCAGCTGAAGCTATATCACCTATATCCCAAGTGGTTGCAGCTCAATCATTTGTTTCGCATGGATTTGAAGCTAAACCTTCTAAATCGCATTAATTTTAAGCTAAGCCATGTGTTCTGCATGGATTTGAAGCCAACTCGCTTGTTTCGTCTGCACTTGAAGCAATATCACATATATCGCTAGTATCTGAAGCTAAATCATTTGTTTCGCATGGATTTGAAGCTAAACCTTCAACATCGCATTGATTTGCAGCTAAATCATGTGTCTCGCATGGATTTGCAGCTAACTCGTTCGTTTCGCCTGCATTTGATGCTATATCACTTATATCGCAAGTATCTGAAGCTAAATCAATTGTTTCGCATGGATTTGAAGCTAAGCCTTTTACTTCGCATGGATTTAATGCTAAATGATGTGTATCGCATGGATTTTGAAGCTAACTCGTTTGATTCGTCTGCATTTGAAGCTATATCACTTATATCCCAAGTGTTTGATGCTAAATCATTTGTTTCGCATGGATTTGTAGCTAAACCTTCTCCATCGCATTGATTTGAAGCTAAATCGTGTGTTTAGCATGGATTTTATGCTAACTCGTTTGTTTCCCCTTCATTAGAAGCTATATCTGTTATATCGCAAGTATCTGATGCTAAATCATTTGTTTCGCATGGATTTGAAGCTAAGCCTTCTACTTCGTATCGATTTGAAGCTAAATGATATGTATCGCATGTATTTTGAACCTACCCCGTTTGCTTCGTCTGTATTTGCAGCTAAATCACTTATATCCCAAGTTTTTGAAGGTAAATCATTTGTTTCGCATGGATTTGAAGCTAAACTTCCACATCGCATCGATTTGCATCTAAATCACGCGATTCGCATGTATTTGAAGCTAACTCGCTAGTTTCCCCTGCATTTGATGCTATATCACTTATATCGCAAGTATCTGAAGCTAAATCATTTGTTTCGCATGGATTTGAAGCTAAACCTTCTACATCGCATTGATTTGCTGCTAAATCATGTGTTTCGCAGTGATTTGATGCTAATTCGTTTGTTGCGCATGCAGTTGAATCTAAATAACGTATGTCACAAGTATTAGTAGCTAAACCATTTGTTTGGCATGGATTTGAAGATAATCCTTCTACTTCGAATTGAGTTGAAGCTAAATCATGTGTTTCGCATGGAATTGAAGCTAACTGGTTTGTTTCGTCTGCATTTGAAGCTATTTCAGTTATATCGCAAGTATCTGATGCTAAATAATGTTTTTCGCTTAGATTTGAAGCTAAACCTTCTACATCGCATTGATTTGAAGTTAAATCATTTGTTTCGCATGGATTTGAAGCTATACCTTCTACATCGCTTTGATTTGAAGCTAAATCATGTGTTTTGCTTGGATTTGATGCTAACTCGTTTGTTTCCCCTGCATTTGAAGCTATTTCAGTTATATCGCAAGTATCTGATGCTAAATCATGTGTTTCGCATGGATTTGAAGCCAAGCCTTCTACTTCGCGTTGATTTCAAGTCAAAGCATGTGTTTCGTTTGGATTTGAAGCTATTTCGTTTGTTTCGCCTGCATTTGAAGCTATATCACTTATATCGTAAGTATCTGATGCAAGTCATTTGTGTCGCATGGATTTGAAGCTAAACCTTACATATCGCATTGGTTTGAAGCTAAATTTTGCACATCGCATTGGTTTGAAACTAAACCTTCCACATCGCATTGTTTTGAAGCTAAATAATGTGTTTCGTATGGAGTTGAAGCTAGCTCGTTTGTTTCGTCTGCATTTGAAGTTATATCACTTATATCGCAAGTATCTGAAGCTGAATCTTTTGTTTCGCATGGATTTGAAGATAATCCTTCTACTTCGCATTGATTTGAAGCTAAATCATGTGTTTTGCATGGATTTTTAGCTAAATCATGTGTTTCGCATGGATTTGAAGCTAACTCGTTTCTTTCGCCTGCATTTGAAGCTGTTTCATTTATACCGCAAGTATTTGAAAGTAAATCATTTGTTTCGCATGGATTTGAAGCTAAACCTTCTACATCGCATTGATTTGAAGCTAAATCATTTGTTTTGCATGGATTTGATGCTAACTCGTTTGTTTCTCCTGCATTTGAAACTACATCACTTATATTGCAAGTATCTGAACCTAAATCATTTATTTCGCTTGGATTTGAAGCTAAGCCTTCTACTTCACGTGGATTTAAAGCTAAATGATGTGTTCCGCATGGATTTTGAAGCTAACTCGTTTGATTCGTCTGCATTTGATGCTACATCAATTACATCGCAAGCATCTGAACCTAAATCATTTGTTTCGCATGGATTTGTAGCTAAACCTTCTACATCGTATCGATTTGAAGCTAAATGATATGTATCGCATGGATTTTGAAGCTATCCCGTTTGATTCGTCTACATTTGCAGCTATATCACTTATATCACAAGTGTTTGAAGCTAAATCATTTGTTTCGCATGGATTTGAATCTAAACCTTCTACATCGCATTGATTTGAAGCTAAATCATGTGTTTCGCTTGGATTTGAAGCTATACCTCCTACATCGCTTTGATTTGAAGCTAAATCATGCGCTTTGCATGGATTTGATGCTAACTCGTTTGCTTCTCCTGCATTTGAAGCTATATCGCTTATATCGCAAGTATCTGAACCTAAATCATTTGTTTCGCATGAATTTGTAGCTAAGCCTTCTACTTCGCATGGATTTAAAAGTAAATGATGTGTGTCGCATGGATTTTGAAGCTAACTCGTTTGATTCGTCTGCATTTGAAGCTATATCACTTATATCCCAATCATTTGATGCTAAATCATTTGTTTCGCATGGATTTGTAGGTAAACCTTCTACATCGCATTGATTTGAACCTAAATCATTTGTTTCGCATGGATTTCAAGCTAAACCTTATACATCGTATCGATTTGAAGCTAAATGGTATGTATCGCATGGATTTTGAAGCTATCCCGTTTGATTCGTCTGCATTTGCAGCTATATCACATACATCACAAGTGTTTGAAGCTAAATCATTTGTTTCGCATGGATTTGAATCCAAACCTTCTACGTCGCATTGATTTGAAGCTAAATCATGTGTTTCGTTTGGATTTGAAGCTAAACCTTCTACATCGCATTGATTTGAAGCTAAATCATGTGTTTTGCATGGATTTGATTCTAACTCGTTTGTTTCCCCTGCATTTGAAGCTATGTCAGTTATATCGCAAGTATCTGATGCTAAATCATTTGTTTCGCATGGATTTGAAGCTAAGCCTTCTACTTCGCATGGATTTAAAGCTAAATGATGTGTACCGCATGGATTTTGAAGGTAACTCGTTTGATTCGTCTGCATTTGATGCTACATCACTTATATCCCAATTGTTTGATGCTAAATCATTTGTTTCGCATGGATTTGTAGGTAAACCTTCTACATCGCATTGATTTGAACCTAAATCATTTGTTTCGCATGGATTTCAAGCTAAACCTTATACATCGTATCGATTTGAAGCTAAATGGTATGTATCGCATGGATTTTGAAGCTATCCCGTTTGATTCGTCTGCATTTGCAGCTATATCACATACATCACAAGTGTTTGAAGCTAAATCATTTGTTTCGCATGGATTTGAATCTAAACCTTCTACATCGCATTGATTTGAAGATAAATCATGTGTTTCGCTTGGATTTGAAGCTATACTTTCTACATCGCTTTGATTTGAAGCTAAATCATGTGTTTTGCATGGATTTGATGCTAACTCGTTTGTTTCCCCTGCATTTGAAGCTATTTCAGTTATATCGCAAGTATCTGATGCTAAATCATGTGTTTCGCTTGGATTTGAAGCTAAACCTTATGCATCGCATTGATTTGAAGTTAAATCATTTGTTTCGCATGGATTTGAAGATAAATCGTTTGTTTCGCAGGATTTGAAGCTGTTTCATTTATATCGCAAGTATTTGAAGCTAAACCATTTGTTTCGCATGGATTTGAAGGTAAGCCTTCTACTTCGCATTGATTTAAAGCTAAATCATGTGTTTTGCATGGATTTGAAGCTAAATCATGCGTTTCGCTAGGATTTGAAGCTAGCTCGCTTGTTTCGCAGACAGTTACAGCTGATTCATGTCTATCGCAAGTATTTGAAACCAAACCATTTGTTTCGCATGGATTTGAAGCCAAGCCTTCTACTTCGCATTGATTTGAATCTAAAACATGTGTTCCGCATGGATTTGGAGCTAACTCGTTTGATTCTCCTGCATTTGAAGCTATATCACTTATATCGCAAGTATTTGAACCTGAATCATTTGTTTCGCGCGGATTTGAAGCTAAGCCTTCTACTTCGCATTGATTTGAAGATAAGTAATGTGTTTCGCTTGGATTTGAAGCTAACACGTTTGTTTCGCAAGCAGTTGAAGCTAAATCATGTATATCACAAGTATTAGAAGCTGAACTTTTTATATCGCATGGATTTGAAGCTAAGCCTTCCACTTCGCGTTGATTTGAAGCTAAAGCATGTGTTTCGTTTGGATTTGAAGCTACTTCGTTTGTTTCGCCTGCATTTGAAGCTATATCACTTATATCGCAAGTATCTGATGCAAGTCATTTGTGTCGCATGGATTTGAAGCTAAACCTTACACATCGCATTGGTTTGAAGCTAAATCTTGCACATCGCATTGGTTTGAAGCTAAACCTTCCACATCGCATTGTTTTGAAGCTAAATAATGTGTTTCGTATGGAGTTGAAGCTAGCACGTTTGTTTCGTCTGCATTTGAAGTTATATCACTTATATCGCAAGTATCTGAAGCTGAATCATTTGTTTCGCATGGATTTGAAGCTAAACCTTCTACATCGTATTGATATGAAGATAAGTCATGTGTTTTGCATGGATTTGATGCTAACTCGTTTGTTTCCCCTGCATTTGAATCTATATCAGTTATATCGAAAGTATCTGATGCAAAATCATTTGTTTCGCATGGATTTGAAGCTAAACCTTCCACATCGCATTGGTTTGAAGCTAATTCATGTGTTTTGCATGGATTTTATGCTAACTCGTTTGTTTCCCCTGTATTTGAAGCTATATCAGTTATATCGCAAGTATCTGATGCTAAATCACTTGTTTCGCATGAATTTGAAGCTAAACCTTCTACATCGCATTGATTTGTAGCTAAATCATGTGATTCGCATGGATTTGAAGCTAACTCGTTCGTTTCGCCTGCATTTGATGCTATATCATTTCCATCGCAAGTATCTGAAGCTAAATCATTTGTGTCGCATTGATTTGAAGCTAATCCATCTACATAGCATTGATTCGAAGCTTAATCATGTGTCTTGCATGGATTTGAATCTAACTCGTTTGTTTCCCTTTCATTTGAAGCTATATCACTTATTTCGCAAGTATCTGAAACTAAATCATTTGTTTCGCATGGATTTGAAGCAAAGCCTTCTACTTCGCATCGATTTGAAGCTAAATGATGTGTATCGCATGGATTTTGAAGCTATCTCGTTTGATTCGTCTGCATTTGAAGCTATATCATTTATATCGCAAGTATTTGAAGAAAAATCATGTGTTTTGCATGGACTAGAAGCTAACTCGTTTGTTTCGACTGCATTTGAAGCTATATCCCTTATGCAAGTATGTGAAGCTAAATCATATGTTTCGCTTGGATTTGAAGCTAAATCTTCTACGTCGCATTGATTTGCAGCTAAATCATTTGTTTCGCATGGATTTGAACCTAAACCTTCTATATCGCATTCATTTGAAGCTAAATCATGTGTTTCGCTTGGATTTGAAGCTATACCTTCTACATCGCTTTGATTTGAAGCTAAATCATGTGTTTTGCATGGATTTGATGCTAACTCATTTGTTTCCCCTGCATTTGAAGCAATATCAGTTATATCCCAAGTATCTGATGCTAAATCATTTGTTTCGCATGGATTTGGAGCTAAACGTTCTACATCGTATTGATATGAAGATAAGTCATGTGTTTTGCATGGATTTGATGCTAACTCGTTTGTTTCCCCTGCATTTGAATCTATATCAGTTATATCGCAAGTATCTGATGCAAAATCATTTGTTTCGCATGGATTTGAAGCTAAACCTTCCACATCGCATTGGTTTGAAGCTAATTCATGTGTTTTGCATGGATTTTATGCTAACTCGTTTGTTTCCCCTGTATTTGAAGCTATATCAGTTATATCGCAAGTATCTGATGCTAAATCACTTGTTTCGCATGAATTTGAAGCTAAACCTTCTACATCGCATTGATTTGTAGCTAAATCATGTATTTCGCTTGGATTTGTAGCTATACCTTCTACATCACTTTGATTTGTTAGCTAAATCATGTGTTTTGCATGGATTTGATGCTAACTCGTTTGTTTCCCCTGCATTTGAATCTATATCAGTTATATCGCAAGTATCTGATGCAAAATCATTTGTTTCGCATGGATTTGAAGCTAAACCTTCCACATCGCATTGGTTTGAAGCTAATTCATGTGTTTTGCATGGATTTTATGCTAACTCGTTTGTTTCCCCTGCATTTGAAGCTATATCAGTTATATCGCAAGTATCTGATGCTAAATCACTTGTTTTGCATGAATTTGAAGCTAAACCTTCTTCATCGCATTGATTTGTAGCTAAATCATTTGTTTTGCATGGATTTGATGCTAACTCGTTTGTTTCTACTGCATTTGAAACTACATCACTTATATCGCAAGTATCTGAACCTAAATCATTTATTTCGCTTGGATTTGAAGCTAAGCTTTCTACTTCACGTGGATTTATAGCTAAATGATGTGTTCAGCATGGATTTTGAAGCTAACTCGTTTGATTCGTCTGCATTTGATGCTACATCAATTACATCGCAAGCATCTGAACCTAAATCATTTGTTTCGCATGGATTTGTAGCTAGACCTTCTACATCGTATCGATTTGAAGCTAAATGATATGTATCGCATGGATTTTGAAGCTATCCCGTTTGATTCGTCTGCATTTGCAGCTATATCACTTATATCACAAGTGTTTGAAGCTAAATCATTTGTTTCGCATGGATTTGAATCTAAACCTTCTACATCGCATTGATTTGAAGCTAAATCATGTGTTTCCCATGAATTTGAAGCTAAACCTTCTACATCGCATTGATTTGTAGCTAAATCATGTGATTCGCATGGATTTGAAGCTAACTCGTTCGTTTCGCCTGCATTTGATGCTATATCATTTCCATCGCAAGTATCTGAAGCTAAATCATTTGTTTCGCATGGATTTGAAGCTAAACCTTCTACATCGCATTAATTTGCAGCTAAATCATGTGTTTCGCATGGATTTGAAGCTAACTCGTTCGTTTTGCCTGCATTTGGTGCTATATCACTTATATCGCAAGTGTTTGAAGCTAAATCATTTGTTTCGCATGGATTTGTAGGTAAACCTTCTACATCGCATTGATTTGAACCTAAATCATTTGTTTCGAATGGATTTCAAGCTAAACCTTATACATCGTATCGATTTGAAGCTAAATGGTATGTATCGCATGGATTTTGAAGCTATCCCGTTTGATTCGTCTGCATTTGCAGCTATATCACATACATCACAAGTGTTTGAAGCTAAATCATTTGTTTCGCATGGATTTGAATCTAAACCTTCTACATCGCATTGATTTGAAGCTAAATCATGTGTTTCGCTTGGATTTGAAGCTAAACCTTCTACATCGCATTGATTTGTAGCTAAATCATGTGATTCGCATGGATTTGAAGCTAACTCGTTTGTTTCGCCTCCATTTGATGCTATATCACTTCCATCGCAAGTATCTGAAGCTAAATCATTTGTTTCGCATGGATTTGAAGCTAAACTTTCTACGTCGCATTAATTTGCAGCTAAATCATGTGTTTCGCATGGATTTGAAGCTAACTCGTTCGTTTTGCCTGCATTTGGTGCTATACCACTTATATCGCAAGTGTTTGAAGCTAAATCATTTGTTTCGCAGGGATTTGAAGCTAAACCTTCTACATCATATCGATTTGAAGCTAAATGATATGTATCGCATGGATTTTGAGGCTATCCCATTTGATTCGTCTGCAGTTGCAGCTATATCACTTATATCACAAGTGTTTGAAGCTAAATCATTTGTTTCGCATGGATTTGAATCTAAACCTTCTACATCGCATTGATTTGAAGCTAAATCATGTGTCTCGCTTGGATTTGAAGCTATACCTTCTACATCGCTTTGATTTGACGCTAAATCATGTGTCTTGCATGGATTTGATGCTAACTCATTTGTTTCCCCTGCATTTGAAGCAATATCAGTTATATCCCAAGTATGTGATGGTAAATCATTTGTTTCGCATGGATTTGAAGCTAAACCTTCTACATCGCATTGATTTGAAGCATATCGTGTGATTCGCTTGGATTTGATGCTAACTCGTTTGTTTGGCCAGCATTTGATGCTATATCACTTATATCACAAGTGTTTGATGCTAAATCATTCGTTTCGCATGGATTTGAAGCTAATCCTTCTACATCGTATCGATTTGAAGCAAAATGATATGTATCGCATGGATTTTGAAGCTACCCCGTTTGATTCGTCTGCATTTGCAGCTATATCACTTATATCACAAGTGTTTGAAGCTAAATCATTTGTGTCGCGTTAATATGAAGCTAAACCTTCTACATCGCATTGATTTGAAGTTAAATCATTTGTTTTGCATGGATTTGAAGCTAACTCGTCTGATTAGTCTGCATTTGCAGCTATATCACTTGTATGCCAAGTATCTGAACCTAAATCATTTGTTTCGCATGGATTTGAAGCTATGCCTTCTACTTCGCATGGATTTAAAGCTAAATAATGTGTATCGCATGGATTTTGATGCTAATTCGTTTGTCTCCCCTGCATTTGAAGCTATTTCACTTATATCGCAAGTATCTGAAGCTAAATCAATTGTTTCGCATGGATTTGAAGCTAAACTTTCTACATCGCATCGATTTGCAGCTAAATCATGTGCTTCGCATGAATCTGAAGTTAACTCGTTTGTTTCGTCTGCATTTGAAGCTATGTCACTTAAATCCCATGTGTTTGATGCTAAATCATTTGTTTCGCATGGATTTGAAGCTAAACCTTCTACATCGCATTGATTTGCAGCTAAGTCATGCGTTTCGCACGGATTTGAAGCTAACTCGTTTGTTTCGTCTGCATTTGAATCTATATCACTCATATCCCAACTGTTTGAAGCTAAATCATTTGTTTCGCATGGATTTGAAGCTAAACCTTCTACATCGCATTGGTTTGAAGCTTAATCATGTGTTTTGCATGGATTTGAAGGTAACTCTTTTGTTTCGCCTGCATTTGAAGCTATATCATTCATATCGCAAGTATTTCAATCAAAATCACTTGTTTCGCACGGATTTGAAACTAAACAACGTGTTTCTCATGAATTTGAATCTAAATCATGTGTTTCGCATGGATTTGAAGCTAACTCGTTAGTTTCGCCTGCATTTGAAGCTATATCACTTATATCCCAAGTGTTTGAAGCTAAATCATTTGTTTCGCATGGATTTGAAGCTAACTCGTTTGTTTCGTCTGCATTTGAAGCTATATCACTTATATCCCAAGTGTTTGAAGCTAAATCATTTGTTTCGCATGGATTTGAAGCTAAGCCTTCTACCTCGCATCGATTTGAATCTAAATGATGTGAACCGCATGGATTTTGAAGCTAACTCGTTTGATTCGTCTGCAATTGAAGATATATCACCTATATCGCAAGTATCTGGTTCTAAATCATTTGTTTCGCATGGATCTGAAACTAAACCTTCTACATCGCATTGATTTGCTGTTAAATCATGTGTTTTGCATGGATTTGAAGCTAACTCGTTTGTTTCCCTTGCATTTGAAGCTATATCACTTATGTCGCAAGAATCTGAACCGAAATCCTTTGTTTCGCAAAGGATTTGAAGCTAACTCGTTTGTTTCGTCTGCATTTGATGCTATATCACTTATATCGCAAGTATCTGAACCTAAATCATTTGTTTCGCATGGATTTGAAGATAAGCCTTCTACTTCGCATTGATTAGAAGCTAAATCATGTGTATCGCATGGATTTTGAAGCTAACTCGTTTGATTCATCTGCATTCGAAGCAATATCACTTATATCCCAAGTGTTTGAAGCTAAATCATTTGTTTCGTATGGATTTGAAGCTAAACCTTCTACATCGCATTGATTTGAAGCTTCATCATGTGTTTCACTTGGTTTTGAAGCTAAACCTTCTACATCGCATTGATTTGAAGCTAAATCATGTGTTTCGTATAGATTTGATGCTAACTCGTTTGTTTCCACTGCATTTGAAGCTATATCAGTTACATCGCAAGTATCTGATGCTAAATCATTTGTTTCGCATGGATTTGAAGCTAAACATTCTACATCGCATAGATTTGAAGCTAACTCGATTGTTTCGTCTGCATTTGAAGCTATATCACTTGTATCGCAAGTATTTCAAGAAAAATCATGTGTTTTGCATGGATTTGAAGCTAACTCGTTTATTTCGTCTGCATTTGAAGCTATATCACTTATATCCCAAGTGTCTGAAGCTACATCATTTGTTTCTCATGGATTTGAAGCTAAACCTTCTACATCGCATTGTATTGAAGCTTAATCATGTGTTTCACTCGGATTTGAAATCTAAAACTTCTACATCTCATTGATTTGAAGCTGAATCATGTGTTTCATATAGATATGATGCTAACTCGTTTGTTTCCCCTGCATTTGAAGCTATATCAGTTACATCGCAAGTATCTGATGCTAAATCATTTGTTTCGCATGGATTTGAAGCTAAACCTTCTACATCGCATAGATTTGAAGCTAACTCGTTTGTTTCGTCTGCATTTTAAGCTATATCACTTATATCCCAAGTGTTTGAAGCTACATCATTTGTTTCGCTTGGATTTAAAGCTAAACCGTCTACATCGCATTGATTTGCAGCTAAGTCATGCGTTTCGCACGGATTTGATGCTAACTCGTTTGTTTCGTCTGCATTTGAATCTATATCACTCATATCCCAACTGTTTGAAGCTAAATCATTTGTTTCGCATGGATTTGAAGCTAAACCTTCTACATCGCATTGGTTTGAAGCTTAATCATGTGTTTCGCATGGATTTGCAGCTAACTCGTTCGTTTCGTCTGCATTTGATGCTACATCACTTATATCGCAAGTATCTGAAGCTAAATCAATTCTTTCGCATGGATTTGAAGCTAAACCTTCTACATCGCATCGATTTGCAGCTAAATCATGTGCTTTTCATGGATCTGAAGCTAACTCGTTCGTTTCGTCTTCATTTGAAGCTATATCACTTATATCGCATGTATCTGATGCTAAATCATTTGTGTCGCATGGATTTGAAGCTAAACCTTCTAAATCGCATTAATTTTAAGCTAAGCCATGTGTTCTGCATGGATTTGAAGCCAACTCGTTTGTTTCGTCTGCACTTGAAGCAATATCACATATATCGCTAGTATCTGAAGCTAAATCATTTGTTTCGCATGGATTTGAAGCTAAACATTCAACATCGCATTGATTTGCAGCTAAATCAGGTGTTTCGCATGGATTTGAAGCTAACTCGTTTGTTTCGTCTGCATTTGAATCTATATCACTCATATCCCAAGTGTTTGAAGCTATATCATTTGTTTCGCATGGATTTGAAAATAAACCGTCTACATCGCATTGATTTGCAGCTAAGTCATGCGTTTCGCACGGATTTGATGCTAACTCGTTTGTTTCGTCTGCATTTGAATCTATATCACTCATATCCCAACTGTTTGAAGCTAAATCATTTGTTTCGCATGGATTTGAAGCTAAACCTTCTACATCGCATTGGTTTGAAGCTTAATCATGTGTTTTGCATGGATTTGAAGCTAACTCTTTTGTTTCGCCTGCATTTGAAGCTATATCATTTATATCGCAAGTATTTCAATCAAAATCACTTGTTTCGCACGGATTTGAAACTAAACAACGTGTTTCTCATGAATTTGAATCTAAATCATGTGTTTCGCATGGATTTGAAGATAACTCGTTAGTTTCGCTTGCATTTGAAGCTATATCAGTTATATCGCATGTATCTGATGCTAAATCATTTGTGTCGCATGGATTTGAAGGAAACTTGTTTCGCCTGCATTTGAAGCAATATCACTTGTATCGCAAGTATTTGAAGAAAAATCATTTGTTTCGCACGGATTTGAAGCTGCCTCGTTTGTTTCGTCTGCATTTGCAGCTATATCACTTATATCGCTAATATCTGAAGTTAAATCATTTGTTTCGCATGGATTTGAAGCTAAGCTTTCTACTTCGCATCGATTTGAATCGAAATGACGTGAATCGCATGGATTTTGAAGCTAACTCGTTTGTTTCGTCTGCATTTGAAGCTATATCGCTTATGTCGCAAGTATCTGATTCTAAATCACTTGTTTCGCATGGATTTGAAGCTAAACCTTCTACATTGCATGGACTTGAAGCTAACTCGTTTGTTTCGCATGCAGCTGAAGCTATATCACCAATATTCCAAGTGGTTGCAGCTCAATCATTTGTTTCGCATGGATTTGAAGCTAAACCTTCTAAATCGCATGAATTTTAAGCTAAATCATGTGTTCCGCATGGATTTGAAGCCAACTCGCTTGTTTCGTCTGCACTTGAAGCAATATCACATATATCGCTAGTATCTGAAGCTAAATCATTTGTTTCGCATGGATTTGAAGCTAAACCTTCAACATCGCATTGATTTGCAGCTAAATCATGTGTCTCGCATGGATTTGCAGCTAACTCGTTCGTTTCGCCTGCATTTGATGCTATATCACTTATATCGCAAGTATCTGAAGCTAAATCAATTGTTTCGCATGGATTTGAAGCTAAGTCTTTTACTTCGCATGGATTTAATGCTAAATGATGTGTATCGCATGGATTTTGAAGCTAACTCGTTTGATTCGTCTGCATTTGAAGCTATATCACTTATATCCCAAGTGTTTGATGCTAAATCTTTTGTTTCGCATGGATTTGTAGCTAAACCTTCTCCATCGCATTGATTTGAAGCTAAATCGTGTGTTTAGCATGGATTTTATGCTAACTCGTTTGTTTCCCCTTCATTAGAAGCTATATCTGTTATATCGCAAGTATCTGATGCTAAATCATTTGTTTCGCATGGATTTGAAGCTAAGCCTTCTACTTCGTATCGATTTGAAGCTAAATGATATGTATCGCATGTATTTTGAACCTACCCCGTTTGCTTCGTCTGCATTTGCAGCTAAATCACTTATATCCCAAGTTTTTGAAGCTAAATCATTTGTTTCGCATGGATTTGAAGCTAAACTTCCACATCGCATCGATTTGCATCTAAATCACGCGATTCGCATGTATTTGAAGCTAACTCGCTAGTTTCCCCTGCATTTGATGCTATATCACTTATATCGCAAGTATCTGAAGCTAAATCATTTGTTTCCCATGGATTTGAAGCTAAACCTTCTACATCGCATTGATTTGAAGCTAAATCATGTGTTTCGCATGGTTATGAAGCTAACTCGTTCCTATCGCCTGCATTTGGTGCTATATCACTTATATCGCAAGTATCTGAAGCTAAATCATTTGTTTCGCATAAATTTGAATCTAAACCCTGTGTTTCGCATGAATTTGAACCTAAATCTTGTCTTTCGCATGCATTTGAAGCTTAATCACGTGTTTTGCTTGGATTTGAAGCTAACTCGTTTGTTTCGCCTGCATTTGAAGCTACATCATTTATATCGAAAGTATTTGAAGCTAAATCATTTGTTTCGCATGGATTTGAAGCTAAACCTTCTACATCGCATTGATTTGAAGCTAAATCATGTGTTTCGCATGGTTATGAAGCTAACTCGTTCCTATCGCCTGCATTTGGTGCTATATCACTTATATCGCAAGTATCTGAAGCTAAATAATTTGTTTCGCATGGATTTGAAGCTAGGACATCTAGTTGGTATTTATTTGTAGCTAAATCATGAGTTGCGCATGAATTAGAAGCTAAACCTTCTACATAGCATTGATTTGCAGCTTAATCATGTGTTTCGCATGGATTTGAAGCTAACTCGTTTGTTTCGTCTGCATTTGAAGCAATGTCACTTATATCAAAGTA
>NW_027477439.1:0-73263 GCF_051020955.1 Megalopta genalis
GTAGTTAACTCGTTTGTTTCGCATGCAGTTGAAGCTAAATCATGTATAAAACAAGTATTTTAAGGTCAACCATTCATTTCGCATGTATTTGAAGCTAAGCCTTCTACTTCGCTTGAATGTTAAACTAAATCAAGTGTATCGCTTGGATTTGATGCTATATCACTTATATCGCAATTATCTGAAGATAAACCATTTGTTTCGCATGGATTTGAAGCTAACTCGTTTGTTTCGCATGCAGTTGAAGCAAAATCATGTATATCACAAGTATTTGAACCTAAACCATTTGCTTCGCTTGGATTCGAAGATAAGCCTTCTACTTCGCAGTGATTTGAAGCTAAATCATTTGTTTTGCATGGATTTGAAGCTAACTCGTGTGTTTCGCATGTAGCTGAAGCTAAATCATGTATATTACTAGTATTTGAAGCTAAACCATTTCTTTCGCATGGATTCGAAGACAAGGATATCTACATCGCATTGATTTCAAGTTAAATCATGCGTTTCACATGGATTTGAAGCTAACTCGTTTGTTTCACATGCAGTTGAAGCTAGATCTTGTATATCACAAGTATTTGAAGCTAAACCGTTTGATTTCCATGGATTTGAAGCTAAGCCTCCTACTTCGCATTGATTACAAGGTAAATCATGTGTTTCGCTTGTATTTGAAGCTAACTCGTTTGTTTCGCATGCAGTTGAAGCTAAATCATGTATATCACAAGTATTTGAACCTAAACCATTTGTTTCGCAAGGATTCGAAGATAAGCCTTCTACTTCGCATTGATTTGAATTTAAATCATGTGTTTCGCATTGATTTGAAGCTAACTCGTCTGTTTCGCATGTAGCTGAAGCTAAATCACGTATATAACAAGTATTTGAAGCTAAACCATTTGTTTCGCAAAGATTTGAAGCTAAGCCTTCTGCTTCGCATTGATTTGAAAATAAGTCATGTGTTTCGCATGGATTTGACGCTAACTCGTTTGTTTCGCATGCAGTTGAAGCTAAATCATGTATATCACAAGTATTTGAACATAAACCATTAGATTCGCATGGATTCGAAGATAAGCATTCTACTTCGCAATAATTTTAAGCTAAATCATGTGTTTCGCTTGTATTTGAATCTAACTCGTTTGTTTCGCATGCAGTTGAAGCAAAATCATGCATATCACAAGTATTTGAACCTAAACCATTTGCTTCGCTTGGATTCGAAGATAAGCCTTCTACTTCGCAGTGATTTGAAGCTAAATCATTTGTGTTGCATGGATTTGAAGCTAACTCGTGTGTTTCGCATGTAGCTGAAGCTAAATCATGTATATTACTAGTATTTGAAGCTAAACCATTTCTTTCGCATGGATTCGAAGACAAGGATATCTACATCGCATTGATTTCAAGTTAAATCATGCGTTTCACATGGATTTGAAGCTAACTCGTTTGTTTCACATGCAGTTGAAGCTAGATCTTGTATATCACAAGTATTTGAAGCTAAACCGTTTGATTTCCATGGATTTGAAGCTAAGCCTCCTACTTCGCATTGATTAGAAGGTAAATCATGTGTTTCGCTTGGATTTGAAGCTAACTCGTCTGTTTCGCATGCAGTTGAAGCTAAATCACGTATATAACAAGTATTTGAAGCTAAACAATTTGTTTCGCAAAGATTTGAAGCTAAGCCTTCTGCTTCGCATTGATTTGAAAATAAGTCATGTGTTTCGCATGGATTTGACGCTAACTCGTTTGTTTCGCATGCAGTTGAAGCTAAATCATGTATATCACAAGTATTTGAACATAAACCATTAGATTCGCATGGATTCCAAGATAAGCATTCTACTTCGCAATAATTTTAAGCTAAATCATGTGTTTCGCTTGGATTTGAAGCTAACTCGTTTGTTTCGCATGCAGTTGAAGCTAAATCATGTATAAAACAAGTATTTTAAGGTCAACCATTCATTTCGCATGAATTTGAAGCTAAGCCTTCTACTTCGCTTGAATGTTAAACTAAATCAAGTTTATCGCTTGGATTTGAAGCTATATCACTTATATCGCAATTATCTGAAGATAAACCATTTGTTTCGCATGGATTTGTAGCTAAATCGTTTGTTTCGCCTGCATTTGAAGCTATATCACTTATATTCGCAAGTATATGAAGCCAAATCATTCGTTTCGCATGGATTTTAAGCTAAGCCTTCTACTTCGCATTGATTTGAAGTTAAATCATGTGTTTCGCATGGATTTGAAGCTAACTCGTCTGTTTCGCATGCAGTTGAAGCTAGATCATGTATATAACAAGTATTTGAAGCTAAACCATTTGTTTCGCAAAGATTTGAAGCTAAGCTTTCTGCTTCGCATTGATTTGAAAATAAGTCATGTGTTTCGCATGGATTTGACGCTAACTCGTTTGATTCGCATGCCGTTGAAGCTAAATCATGTATATCACAAGTATTTGAACATAAACCATTAGATTCGCATGGATTCGAAGATAAGCCTTCTACTTCGCAATAATTTTAAGCTAAATCATGTGTTTCGCTTGTATTTGAAGCTAACTCGTTTGTTTCGCATGCAGTTGAAGCTAAATCATGTATATCACAAGTATTTGAACCTAAACCATTTGTTTCGCATGGATTCGAAGATAAGCCTTCTACTTCGCATTGATTTGAAGCTAAATCATTTGTTTTGCATGGATTTGAAGCTAACTCGTGTGTTTCGCATGTAGCTGAAGCTAAATCATGTATATAACTAGTTTTTGAAGCTAAACCATTTCTTTCGCATGGATTCGAAGACGAGAATATCTACATCGCATTGATTTCAAGTTAAATCATGCGTTTCACATGGATTTGAAGCTAACTCGTTTGTTTCACATGCAGTTGAAGCTAGATCTTGTATATCACAAGTATTTGAAGCTAAACCGTTTGATTGCCATGGATTTGAAGCTAAGCCTCCTACTTCGCATTGATTACAAGGTAAATCATGTGTTTCGCTTGGATTTTAAGCTAACTCGTCTGTTTCGCATGCAGTTGAAGCTAAATCACGTATATAACAAGTATTTGAAGCTAAACCATTTGTTTCGCAAAGATTTGAAGCTAAGCCTTCTGCTTCGCATTGATTTGAAAATAAGTCATGTGTTTCGCATGGATTTGACGCTAACTCGTTTGTTTCGCATGCAGTTGAAGCTAAATCATGTATATCACAAGTATTTGAACATAAACCATTAGATTCGCATGGATTCGAAGATAAGCATTCTACTTCGCAATAATTTTAAGCTAAATCATGTGTTTCGCTTGGATTTGAAGCTATCTCGTTTGTTTCGCATGCAGTTGAAGCTAAATCATGTATAAAACAAGTATTTTAAGGTCAACCATTCATTTCGCATGTATTTGAAGCTAAGCCTTCTACTTCGCTTGAATGTTAAACTAAATCAAGTGTATCGCTTGGATTTGAAGCTATATCACTTATATCGCAATTATCTGAAGATAAACCATTTGTTTCGCATGGATTTGTAGCTAAATCGTTTGTTTCGCCTGCATTTGAAGCTATATCACTTATATTCGCAAGTATATGAAGCCAAATCATTCGTATCGCATGGATTTTAAGCTAAGCCTTCTACTTCGCATTGATTTGAAGTTAAATCATGTGTTTCGCATGGATTTGAAGCTAACTCGTCTGTTTCGCATGCAGTTGAAGCTAGATCATGTATATAACAAGTATTTGAAGCTAAACCATTTGTTTCGCAAAGATTTGAAGCTAAGCTTTCTGCTTCGCATTGATTTGAAAATAAGTCATGTGTTTCGCATGGATTTGACGCTAACTCGTTTGATTCGCATGCCGTTGAAGCTAAATCATGTATATCACAAGTATTTGAACATAAACCATTAGATTCGCATGGATTCGAAGATAAGCCTTCTACTTCGCAATAATTTTAAGCTAAATCATGTGTTTCGCTTGTATTTGAAGCTAACTCGTTTGTTTCGCATGCAGTTGAAGCTAAATCATGTATATCACAAGTATTTGAACCTAAACCATTTGTTTCGCATGGATTCGAAGATAAGCCTTCTACTTCGCATTGATTTGAAGCTAAATCATTTGTTTTGCATGGATTTGAAGCTAACTCGTGTGTTTCGCATGTAGCTGAAGCTAAATCATGTATATAACTAGTTTTTGAAGCTAAACCATTTCTTTCGCATGGATTCGAAGACGAGAATATCTACATCGCATTGATTTCAAGTTAAATCATGCGTTTCACATGGATTTGAAGCTAACTCGTTTGTTTCACATGCAGTTGAAGCTAGATCTTGTATATCACAAGTATTTGAAGCTAAACCGTTTGATTGCCATGGATTTGAAGCTAAGCCTTCTACTTCGCATTGATTACAAGGTAAATCATGTGTTTCGCTTCGATTTGAAGCTAACTCGTTTATTTCGCATGCTGTTGAAGATAAATCATGTATATCACAAGTATTTGAAGCTAAACCATTTGTTTCGCATGCATTCGAAGATCAGCCTTCTACTTCGCATTGATTTTAAGCTAACTCTTTTGTTTTGCATGCAGTTGAAGCTAAATCTTGAATATCACAAGTATTTGAAGCTAAACCGTTTGATTGACATGGATTTGAAGCTAACTCGTTTGTTTCGCATGCAGTTGAAGCTAAATCATGTATAAAACAAGTATTTTAAGGTCAACCATTCATTTCGCATGGATTTTAAGCTAAGCCTTCTACTTCGCATTGATTTGAAGTTAAATCATGTGTTTCGCATGGATTTGAAGCTAACTCGTCTGTTTCGCATGCAGTTGAAGCTAAATCACGTATATAACAAGTATTTGAAGCTAAACCAATTGTTTCACAAAGATTTGAAGCTAAGCCTTATGCTTCGCATTGATTTGAAAATAAGTCATGTGTTTCGCATAGATTTGACGCTAACTCGTTTGTTTCGCATGCAGTTGAAGCTAAATCATTTATATCACAAGTATTTGAACCCAAACTATTTGTTTCGCATGGATTCTAAGATCAGCTTTCTACTACGCATTGATTTGAAGATAAATCATTTGTTTCGCTTGGATTTGAAGCTAACTCGTTTGTTTGGAATGCAGTTGAAGCTAAATCATGTATATCACAGATATTTGAAGCTAAATCATTTGTTTCGCATGAATTTGAAGCTATGCCTTCTACTTCGCTTGAATTTGAAGCTAAATCATTTGTTTCGCATGAATTTGAAGCTAACTCGATTGTTTCGCATGCCGTTGAAAATAAATCATGTATATCACAAGTATTTGAAGCTGAACCATTTGTTTCGCATGGATTTGAAGCTAAGCCTCCTACTTCGCATTGATGTTAAGCTAAATCATGTGTTTCGCATTGATTTGAAGCTAACTAGTTTGTTTCGCATGCAGTTGAATCTAAATCATGTATATCACAAGTATTTGAAACTAAACCATTTGTATCGCATGGATTTGAAGCTAAACCTTCTACATCGCATTGATTTGAAGCTAAATCGTGTATTTCGCTTGGATTTGAAGTTAACTCCTTTGTTTCGCCTGCATTTGAAGCTATATCATGTGTATCACAAGTGTTTGAATCTGATCCATTTGTTTCGCATGAATATTAAGCTAAACCATGTGTTTCGCATGAATTTGAAGCTAAAACATGTGTTTCGCATGGATTTGAATCTAACTCGATAGCTTCGCCCGCATTTGAAGCTATATCACTTATATCACAATTATCTGAATATAAATCATTTGTTTCTCATGTATTCGAAGATCAGCCTTCTAGTTCGCATTGATTTGAATCTAAATCATTTCTTTCGCATGGATTTGAAGCTAACTGGTGTGTTTCGCATGCAGTTGAAGCTAAATCATGTATATCACAAGTATTTGATGCCAAACCATTTCTTTCGCAAAGACTTGAAACTAAGCCTTCTACTTCGCATTGATTACAAGGTAAATCATGTGTTTCGCTTGTATTTGAAGCTAACTCGTTTGTTTCGCATGCAGTTGAAGCTAAATCATGTATATCACAAGTATTTGAACCTAAACCATTTGTTTCGCAGGGATTCGAAGATAAGCCTTCTACTTCGCATTGATTTGAATTTAAATCATGTGTTTCGCATTGATTTGAAGCTAACTCGTCTGTTTCGCATGTAGCTGAAGCTAAATCACGTATATAACAAGTATTTGAAGCTAAACCATTTGTTTCGCAAAGATTTGAAGCTAAGCCTTCTGCTTCGCATTGATTTGAAAATAAGTCATGTGTTTCGCATGGATTTGACGCTAACTCGTTTGTTTCGCATGCAGTTGAAGCTAAATCATGTATATCACAAGTATTTGAACATAAACCATTAGATTCGCATGGATTCGAAGATAAGCATTCTACTTCGCAATAATTTTAAGCTAAATCATGTGTTTCGCTTGTATTTGAAGCTAACTCGTTTGTTTCGCATGCAGTTGAAGCAAAATCATGTATATCACAAGTATTTGAACCTAAACCATTTGCTTCGCTTGGATTCGAAGATAAGCCTTCTACTTCGCAGTGATTTGAAGCTAAATCATTTGTGTTGCATGGATTTGAAGCTAACTCGTGTGTTTCGCATGTAGCTGAAGCTAAATCATGTATATTACTAGTATTTGAAGCTAAACCATTTCTTTCGCATGGATTCGAAGACAAGGATATCTACATCGCATTGATTTCAAGTTAAATCATGCGTTTCACATGGATTTGAAGCTAACTCGTTTGTTTCATATGCAGTTGAAGCTAGATCTTGTATATCACAAGTATTTGAAGCTAAACCGTTTGATTTCCATGGATTTGAAGCTAAGCCTCCTACTTCGCATTGATTACAAGGTAAATCATGTGTTTCGCTTGGATTTGAAGCTAACTCGTCTGTTTCGCATGCAGTTGAAGCTAAATCACGTATATAACAAGTATTTGAAGCTAAACCATTTGTTTCGCAAAGATTTGAAGCTAAGCCTTCTGCTTCGCATTGATTTGAAAATAAGTCATGTGTTTCGCATGGATTTGACGCTAACTCGTTTGTTTCGCATGCAGTTGAAGCTAAATCATGTATATCACAAGTATTTGAACATAAACCATTAGATTCGCATGGATTCGAAGATAAGCATTCTACTTCGCAATAATTTTAAGCTAAATCATGTGTTTCGCTTGGATTTGAAGCTAACTCGTTTGTTTCGCATGCAGTTGAAGCTAAATCATGTATAAAACAAGAATTTTAAGGTCAACCATTCATTTCGCATGTATTTGAAGCTAAGCCTTCTACTTCGCTTGAATGTTAAACTAAATCAAGTGTATCGCTTGGATTTGAAGCTATATCACTTATATCGCAATTATCTGAAGATAAACCATTTGTTTCGCATGGATTTGTAGCTAAATCGTTTGTTTCGCCTGCATTTGAAGCTATATCACTTATATTCGCAAGTATATGAAGCCAAATCATTCGTATCGCATGGATTTTAAGCTAAGCCT
Source organism: Megalopta genalis (assembly GCF_051020955.1). Classification (NCBI taxonomy): domain Eukaryota; kingdom Metazoa; phylum Arthropoda; class Insecta; order Hymenoptera; family Halictidae; genus Megalopta; species Megalopta genalis. Next base: position 7,461 of record NW_027477439.1, read on the forward strand.
TCTACTTCGCATTGATTTGAAGTTAAATCATGTGTTTCGCATGGATTTGAAGCTAACTCGTCTGTTTCGCATGCAGTTGAAGCTAGATCATGTATATAACAAGTATTTGAAGCTAAACCATTTGTTTCGCAAAGATTTGAAGCTAAGCTTTCTGCTTCGCATTGATTTGAAAATAAGTCATGTGTTTCGCATGGATTTGACGCTAACTCGTTTGATTCGCATGCCGTTGAAGCTAAATCATGTATATCACAAGTATTTGAACATAAACCATTAGATTCGCATGGATTCGAAGATAAGCCTTCTACTTCGCAATAATTTTAAGCTAAATCATGTGTTTCGCTTGTATTTGAAGCTAACTCGTTTGTTTCGCATGCAGTTGAAGCTAAATCATGTATATCACAAGTATTTGAACCTAAACCATTTGTTTCGCATGGATTCGAAGATAAGCCTTCTACTTCGCATTGATTTGAAGCTAAATCATTTGTTTTGCATGGATTTGAAGCTAACTCGTGTGTTTCGCATGTAGCTGAAGCTAAATCATGTATATAACTAGTTTTTGAAGCTAAACCATTTCTTTCGCATGGATTCGAAGACGAGAATATCTACATCGCATTGATTTCAAGTTAAATCATGCGTTTCACATGGATTTGAAGCTAACTCGTTTGTTTCACATGCAGTTGAAGCTAGATCTTGTATATCACAAGTATTTGAAGCTAAACCGTTTGATTGCCATGGATTTGAAGCTAAGCCTCCTACTTCGCATTGATTACAAGGTAAATCATGTGTTTCGCTTGGATTTTAAGCTAACTCGTCTGTTTCGCATGCAGTTGAAGCTAAATCATGTGTATCACAGGTATTTGAAGCTAAACCATTTGTGTCGCATGGTTTCAAAGATCAGTCTTCTGCTTCGCATTGATTTGGATCTAAATCGTGTGTTTCGCATGGATTTGAAGCTAACTCGTTTGTTTCGCATGCAGTTGAAGCTGAATCATGTATACCACTAGTGTTTAAAGCGAATCGGTTTGATTCGCATGGATTTGAAGCTAAGCCTTCCACTTCGTTTTGATTTCAAGATAAATCATGTGTTTTGCATGTATTTAAAGCTAACTCTTTATTTCGCCTGCATTTGAAGCTAAATCATGTATATCACAAATATTTGATGATAAACCATTTGTTTGGCATGGATTCGAAGATAACCCTCCTACTTCGCATTGATTTGAAGCTAAACCATTTGTTTCGCATGGATTCGATGATAACCCTCCTACTTCGCATTGATTTGAAGCTAAATCATGTGTTTCGCTTGGATTTGAAGCTAGCTGATTTGTTTCGCATGCAGTTGATGCTATATCATGTATATCACAATTTTTTGAAGCTAAACCATTTGTTTCGCATGGATTCGAAGATAACCCTCCTACTTCCCATTGATTTGAAGCTAAATCATGTGTTTCGCATGGATTTGAAGCTAACTCGTTTGTTTCGCATGCAGTTGAAGCTAAATCATGTGTATCACAGGTATTTTAAGCTAAACCATTTGTGTCGCATGGATTTGAAGCTAAGCCTTCCACTTCGCTTTGATTTCAAGATAAATCATGTGTTTCGCATGGATTTAAAGCTAACTCTTTATTTCGCCTGCATTTGAAGCTAAATCATGTATATCACAAATACTTGATGCTAAACCATTTGCTTGGCATGGATTCGAAGATAAACCTCCTACTTCGCATTGGTTTGAAGCTAAACGATTTGTTTCGCATGGATTCGAAGATAACCCTCCTACTTCGCATTGATTTGAAGCTAAACCATTTATTTCGCATGGATTTGAAACAGCGCCTTCTACTTCGCATTGATTTAAAGCTAAATAATTTGTTTCGCTCGGATTCGAAGATAAGCCTTCTACTTCGCATGATTTGTATCTAAATCATGTGTTTCGCATGGGTTTGAAGCTAACTCGTTTGTTTCGCATGCAGTTGAAGCTAAATCATGCATATAACAAATATTTGAAGCTAAACCATATCTTTCGCATGGATTCGATGATAACCCTCCTACTTCGCATTGATTTGAAGCTAAATCATGTGTTTCGCTTGGATTTAAAGCTAGCTCGTTTGTTTCGCATGCAGTTGATGCTAAATCATGTATATCACAAATATTTGATGCTAAACCATTTGTTTGGCATGGATTCGAAGATAACCCTCCTACTTCGCATTGATTTGAAGCTAAACCATTTGTTTCGCATGGATTTGAAACAGCGCCTTCTACTTCGCATTGATTTAGAGCTAAATAATTTGTTTCGCTCGGATTCGATGATAACCCTCCTCCTTCGCATTGATTTGAAGCTAAATCATGTGTTTCGCTTGGATTTGAAGCTAACTCGTTTGTTTTGCATGCAGTTGATGCCAAATCATGTATATCACAAATATTTGAAGCTAAACCATTTGTTTCGCATGGATTCGAAGTTAACCCTCCTACTTCGAATTGATTAGAAGATAAATCGTGTGTTTCGCTTGGATTTGAAGCTGCCTCGTTTGTTTCGCATGCTGTTGAAGATAAATCATGTATATCACAAGTATTTCAAGCTGAACCATTTGTTTCGCAAGAATATTAAACTAAACCTTGTGTTTCGTATGAATTTGAAGCTAAATCATGTGTTTCGTATGGATTTGAATGTATCTCGTTTGTTTAGCATGCTGTTGAAGCTAAATCATGTATATCACAAGTATTTGATCCTAAACCATTTGATTCGCATGGATTTGAAGCTAAGGCTTCTACTTTGCATTGATTTGAAACTATATCATGTATTTCGCTTGGATTTCAAGATAACTCGTTTGTATCGCATGCAGTTGAAGCTAAATCATGTATATCACAAGTATTTGAAGCTAAACCTTTAGTTTCGCACGGATTTGAAGCTAAGCCTTCTACTTCGCATTGATTTGAAGCTAAATCATGCGTTTCGCTTTGATTTGAAGCTAACTCGTTTGTTTAGCATGCAGTTGAAGCTAAATCATGTATATCACAAGTATTTGAAGCCAAATAGTTCGTATCGCATGGATTTGAAGTTAACCCTTCTACTTGGCATTGATTTGAAGCTCAATCATGTGGTTCGCATGAATTTAAATCAATATCATGTGTTTCGCATTAATTTGAAACTAATTCATGTGTTTCGAATGAATTTGAAGCTAAATCGTCTGTTTCGTATGTAGTTGAAGGTAAATCATGTATTTCGCATTGATTTGAAGCTAATTAATGTGTCACGCATGAATTCGAAGCTGAGTCATGTGTTTCGCACGAATTGGAAGCTAAATCATGTGTTTCGTACGAATTTTAAATGAAATCATTTGTTTCGTATGCATTTGATACAAAATCATGTATTTCGCATACATTTGAAGCTAAATATTGTATTTCGCATTAATTCGAAGCTGAATCATGTGTTTCGCATGAAGTTTAAGCTAAATCGTTTGTTTCGCATGAATATGAACCTATAGCATGTGTCACGCATGAATTTGAAGCTAGATCACTTGCTTCGCATGAATTTGAAGCTAAATCATATGTTTCGCATGAATTCGAATCTGAATCATGTGTTTTGCATAAATTTGAAGCTAAATCACGTGTTTCGCATGAATTTGAAGCTAAATCATGTGTTTTGCATGAATTTTAAGCTCATTCACGTGTTTCGAATGCATTTGAAGCTAAATCGTATGTTTGGCATGCATTTGAAGCTAATTCATGTGTTTCGAATGAATATGAAGCTAAATCGTTTGTTCCGTATACATTCGAAGGCAAATCATGTATTTCGCATAGAGTTGAAGCTAAATAATGTGTTTCGCATGAATTCGAAGCTGAATCATGTGTATCGCATGAATTTAAAGCTAATTCATGTGTTTCGTATGAATTCGATGCTAAATCATGTGTTTCGCACGAATTGGAAGCTAAATCATGTGTTTCGTACGAATTTTAAATGAAATCATTTGTTTCGTATGCTTTTGAATCAAAATCATGTATTTCGCATACATTTGAAGCTAAATATTGTATTTCGCATGAATTCGAAGCTGAATCATGTGTTTCGCATGAAGTTTAAGCTAAATCGATTGTTTCGCATGAATTTGTAGCTAAATCACATGTTTCAAATGAATTTGAAGCCAATTCATGTGTATCGAATGAATTTCAAGCTAAATCATGTGTATCGCATGAATTTGAAGATAATTCGTTTGTTTCCTTTGCATTAGGAGCTAAATCATGCATTTCGCATTGATTTGAAGCTAAATTATGTGTTACGCATGAATTTGAAGCTAAAACACGGTTTGTGCGTGAATTTGAAGCTGAATAATGTGTTTCGCATGAATTTGTTGCTAAATCACATGTTTCAAATGAATTTGAAGACAATTCATGTGTATCGAATGAATTTTAAGCTACATCATGTGTATAGCATGAATTTGATGATAATTCGTTTGTTTCCTTTGCATTAGGAGCTAAATCATGCATTTCGCATTGATTTGAAGCTAAATCACGTGTTTCGCATGAATTTGAAGCTAATTCATGTGTTTCGAATGAATTTGAAGCAACATCGTTTGTTTCGTATGCATTTGAAGGTAAATGATGTATTTCGAATAGATTTGAAGTTAAATAATGTGTTTCGTATGAATTCGAACCTAATTCATGTGTTTCGAATGAATTTGAAGCTAAATCGTTTGTTTCGTATGCATTTGAAGATAAATCATGTATTACACATAGATTTGAAGCTGAATTTTGTGTACCGCATGAATTTGAAGCTGATTCATGTGTTTCGAATGAATTTGAAGCAACATCGTATGTTTCGTATGCATTTGAAGGTAAATGATGTATTTCGAATAGATTTGAAATTAAATAATGTGTTTCGCATGAATTCGAACCTAATTCATGTGTTTCGAATGAATTTGAAGCTAAATCGTTTGATCGAATGCATTTGAAGATAAATCATGTATTACACATAGATTTGAAGCTGAATTTTGTGTACCGCATGAATTTGAAGCTGATTCATGTGTTTCGAATGAATTTGAATCTAAAGCGTTTGTTTCGTATGCATTTGAAGTTAAATCATGTATTTCGCATACATTTGAAGATAAATTATGTGTTACGCATGAATTTGAAGCTAAATCAGGTGTTTCGCATGAATTTGAATCTATATCATGTGTTTCACATTAATTTGAAACTAATTCATGTGTTTCGAATGAATTTGAAGCTACATCATGTGTTTCGTACGAATTTTAAATGAAATCATTTGTTTCGTATGCATTTGATACAAAATCATGTATTTCGCATACATTTGAAGCTAAATATTGTATTTCGCATGAATTCGAAGCTGAATCATGTGTTTCGCATGAAGTTTAAGCTAAATCGTTTGTTTCGCATGAATTTGAAGATAATTCGTTTGTTTCCTTTGCATTAGAAGCTAAATCATGCATTTCGCATTGATTTGAAGCTAAATTATGTGTTACGCATGAATTTGAAGCTAAATCACGGTTTGCGCGTGAATTTGAAGCTGAATAATGTGTTTCGCATGAATTTGTAGCTAAATCACATGTTTCAAATGAATTTGAAGCCAATTCATGTGTAACGAATGAATTTCAAGCTAAATCATGTGTATCGCATGGATTTGAAGCTAACTCGTTTGTTTCGCATGCATTTGAAACTATATCATGTATATGACAAGTATTTGAAGCTAAACCGTTTGATTCGCACGGATTTGAAGCAAAGCCTTCTACTTCGCATTGATTTGAGGCTAAATCATGTTTTTCGCTTGGATTTGAAGCTAACTCGTTTGTTTCGAATGCAGTTGAATCTAAATCATGTACATCACAAGTATTTAAAGCTGAACCGTTTGTTTCGCATGGATTTGAAGCTAAGCCTTCTACTTCGCATTGATTGGAAGCTAAATCATGTGTTTCGCATACATTTGAAGCAAACTCGTTTGTATCGCATGCAGTTGAAGCTAAATCATGTATATCACAAGTATTTGAAGCTAAACCTTTAGTTTCGCACGGATTTGAAGCTAAGCCTTCTACTTCGCATTGATTTGAAGCTAAATCATGCGTTTCGCTTTGATTTGAAGCTAACTCGTTTGTTTCGCATGCAGTTGAAGCTAAATCATGTATATCACAAGTATTTGAAGCCAAATAGTTCGTATCGCATGGATTTGAAGTTAACCCTTCTACTTGGCATTGATTTGAAGCTCAATCATGTGGTTCGCATGAATTTAAATCAATATCATGTGTTTCGCATTAATTTGAAACTAATTCATGTGTTTCGAATGAATTTGAAGCTAAATCGTCTGTTTCGTATGTAGTTGAAGGTAAATCATGTATTTCGCATTGATTTGAAGCTAATTAATGTGTCACGCATGAATTCGAAGCTGAGTCATGTGTTTCGCACGAATTGGAAGCTAAATCATGTGTTTCGTACGAATTTTAAATGAAATCATTTGTTTCGTATGCATTTGATACAAAATCATGTATTTCGCATACATTTGAAGCTAAATATTGTATTTCGCATGAATTCGAAGCTGAATCATGTGTTTCGCATGAAGTTTAAGCTAAATCGTTTGTTTCGCATGAATATGAACCTATAGCATGTGTCACGCATGAATTTGAAGCTAGATCACTTGCTTCGCATGAATTTGAAGCTAAATCATATGTTTCGCATGAATTCGAATCTGAATCATGTGTTTTGCATAAATTTGAAGCTAAATCACGTGTTTCGCATGAATTTGAAGCTAAATCATGTGTTTTGCATGAATTTTAAGCTCATTCACGTGTTTCGAATGCATTTGAAGCTAAATCGTATGTTTGGCATGCATTTGAAGCTAATTCATGTGTTTCGAATGAATATGAAGCTAAATCGATTGTTCCGTATACATTCGAAGGCAAATCATGTATTTCGCATAGAGTTGAAGCTAAATAATGTGTTTCGCATGAATTCGAAGCTGAATCATGTGTATCGCATGAATTTAAAGCTAATTCATGTGTTTCGTATGAATTCGATGCTAAATCATGTGTTTCGCACGAATTGGAAGCTAAATCATGTGTTTCGTACGAATTTTAAATGAAATCATTTGTTTCGTATGCTTTTGAATCAAAATCATGTATTTCGCATACATTTGAAGCTAAATATTGTATTTCGCATGAATTCGAAGCTGAATCATGTGTTTCGCATGAAGTTTAAGCTAAATCGATTGTTTCGCATGAATTTGAAGCTAAATCACGGTTTGCGCGTGAATTTGAAGCTGAATAATGTGTTTCGCATGAATTTGTAGCTAAATCACATGTTTCAAATGAATTTGAAGCCAATTCATGTGTATCGAATGAATTTCAAGCTAAATCATGTGTATCGCATGAATTTGAAGATAATTCGTTTGTTTCCTTTGCATTAGGAGCTAAATCATGCATTTCGCATTGATTTGAAGCTAAATTATGTGTTACGCATGAATTTGAAGCTAAAACACGGTTTGTGCGTGAATTTGAAGCAGAATAATGTGTTTCGCATGAATTTGTAGCTAAATCACATGTTTCAAATGAATTTGAAGACAATTCATGTGTATCGAATGAATTTTAAGCTACATCATGTGTATAGCATGAATTTGATGATAATTCGTTTGTTTCCTTTGCATTAGGAGCTAAATCATGCATTTCGCATTGATTTGAAGCTAAATCACGTGTTTCGCATGAATTTGAAGCTAATTCATGTGTTTCGAATGAATTTGAAGCAACATCGTTTGTTTCGTATGCATTTGAAGGTAAATGATGTATTTCGAATAGATTTGAAGTTAAATAATGTGTTTCGTATGAATTCGAACCTAATTCATGTGTTTCGAATGAATTTGAAGCTAAATCGTTTGTTTCGTATGCATTTGAAGATAAATCATGTATTACACATAGATTTGAAGCTGAATTTTGTGTACCGCATGAATTTGAAGCTGATTCATGTGTTTCGAATGAATTTGAAGCAAGATCGTATGTTTCGTATGCATTTGAAGGTAAATGATGTATTTCGAATAGATTTGAAATTAAATAATGTGTTTCGCATGAATTCGAACCTAATTCATGTGTTTCGAATGAATTTGAAGCTAAATCGTTTGATCGAATGCATTTGAAGATAAATCATGTATTACACATAGATTTGAAGCTGAATTTTGTGTACCGCATGAATTTGAAGCTGATTCATGTGTTTCGAATGAATTTGAATCTAAAGCGTTTGTTTCGTATGCATTTGAAGTTAAATCATGTATTTCGCATACATTTGAAGATAAATTATGTGTTACGCATGAATTTGAAGCTAAATCACGTGTTTCGCATGAATTTGAATCTATATCATGTGTTTCACATTAATTTGAAACTAATTCATGTGTTTCGAATGAATTTGAAGCTAATTCATGTGTTTCGAATGAATTTGAAGCTACATCATGTGTTTCGTACGAATTTTAAATGAAATCATTTGTTTCGTATGCATTTGATACAAAATCATGTATTTCGCATACATTTGAAGCTAAATATTGTATTTCGCATGAATTCGAAGCTGAATCATGTGTTTCGCATGAAGTTTAAGCTAAATCGTTTGTTTCGCATGAATTTGAAGATAATTCGTTTGTTTCCTTTGCATTAGAAGCTAAATCATGCATTTCGCATTGATTTGAAGCTAAATTATGTGTTACGCATGAATTTGAAGCTAAATCACGGTTTGCGCGTGAATTTGAAGCTGAATAATGTGTTTCGCATGAATTTGTAGCTAAATCACATGTTTCAAATGAATTTGAAGCCAATTCATGTGTAACGAATGAATTTCAAGCTAAATCATGTGTATCGCATGGATTTGAAGCTAACTCGTTTGTTTCGCATGCATTTGAAACTATATCATGTATATGACAAGTATTTGAAGCTAAACCGTTTGATTCGCACGGATTTGAAGCAAAGCCTTCTACTTCGCATTGATTTGAGGCTAAATCATGTTTTTCGCTTGGATTTGAAGCTAACTCGTTTGTTTCGAATGCAGTTGAATCTAAATCATGTACATCACAAGTATTTAAAGCTGAACCGTTTGTTTCGCATGGATTTGAAGCTAAGCCTTCTACTTCGCATTGATTGGAAGCTAAATCATGTGTTTCGCATACATTTGAAGCAAACTCGTTTGTTTCGCATGCAGTTGAATCTATATCATGTATATCACAAGTATGTGAAGCTAAACCATTTGTTTCGCACGGATTTGAAGCAAAGCCTTCTACTTCGCATTGATTGAGGCTAAATCATGTTTTTCGCTTGGATTTGTAGCTAACTCGTTTGTTTCGAATGCAGTTGAATCTAAATCATGTACATCACAAGTATTTAAAGCTGAACCGTTTGTTTCGCATGGATTTGAAGCAAAGCCTTCTACTTCGCATTGATCTGAGGCTAAATCATGTTTTTCGCTTGGATTTGAAGCTAACTCGTTTGTTTCGAATGCATTTGAATCTAAATCATGTACATCACAAGTATTTGAAGCTGAACCATTTGTTTCGCATGGATTTGAAGCTAAGCCTCCTACTTCGCATTGATGTTAAGCTAAATCATGTGTTTCGCATTGATTTGAAGCTAACTAGTTTGTTTCGCATGCAGTTGAATCTAAATCATGTATATCACAAGTATTTGAAACTAAACCATTTGTATCGCATGGATTTGAAGCTAAACCTTCTACATCGCATTGATTTGAAGCTAAATCGTGTATTTCGCTTGGATTTGAAGTTAACTCCTTTGTTTCGCCTGCATTTGAAGCTAAATCATGTATATCACAAATATTTGATGATAAACCATTTGTTTGGCATGGATTCGAAGATAACCCTCCTACTTCGCATTGATTTGAAGCTAAACCATTTGTTTCGCATGGATTCGAAGATAACCCTCCTACTTCCCATTGATTTGAAGCTAAATTATGTGTTACGCATGAATTTGAAGCTAAATCGCGGTTAGCGCGTGAATTTGAAGCTGAATAATATGTTTCGCATGAATTTGTGGCTAAATCACATGTTTCAAATGAATTTGAAGCCAATTCATGTGTATCGAATGAATTTCAAGCTAAATCATGTGTATCGCATGGATTTGAAGCTAACTCGTTTGTTTCGCATGCATTTGAAACTATATCATGTATATGACAAGTATTTGAAGCTAAACCGTTTGATTCGCACGGATTTGAAGCAAAGCCTTCTACTTCGCATTGATTTGAGGCTAAATCATGTTTTTCGCTTGGATTTGAAGCTAACTCGTTTGTTTCGCATGCAGTTGAATCTAAATCATGTACATCACAAGTATTTAACGCTGAACCGTTTGTTTCGCATGGATTTGAAGTTAAGCCTTCTACTTCGCATTGATTTGAAGCTAAATCATGTGTTTCGCATACATTTGAAGCAAACTCGTTTGTTTCGCATGCAGTTGAATCTATATCATGTAGATCACAAGTATGTGAAGCTAAACCATTTGTTTCGCATGGATTCGAAGATAAGCTTTCTACTCCGTATTGATTTGCAGCTAAATCATGTGTTTCGCATAGATTTGGAGCTAACTCGTTTGTTTCGCATCCAGTTGAAGCTAAATCATGTATATCACAAGTATTTGAAGCTAAACCATTTGATTCGCACGGATTTGAAGCTAAGCTTTCTACTTCGCATTGATTTGAAGCTAAAAATGGGTTTCGCATTGATTTGAAGCTAACTCGTTTGTTTCGCATGCAGTTGAAGCTAAAACATGTATATCACAAGTATTTGAAGCTGAACCAATTGTTTCGCATGGATTAGAAGATAAGCTTTCTACTTCGCATTGATTTGAAGCTAAATCATGTGTTTCGCATGGATTTGAAGCTAACTCGTTTGTTTCGCCTGCATTTGAATCTATATAATTTTTATCACAACCATGTGAAGCTAAACCGTTTGATTCGCATGGATTCGAAGATAACCCTTCAACTTCGCGCTGACTTGATGCTAAATCATGTTTTTCGCTTGGATTTGAAGCTAACTCGTTTGTTTCGTATGCAGTTGAATCTAAATCATGTATATCACAAGTATTTGAAGCTAAACCATTTGATTCGCATCGATTTGAATCTAAGCATTCTACTTCGCATTTATTTGAATCTAAATCATGTGTTTCGCATAGATTTGAAGCTAACTCGTTGGATTCGCATACAGTTGAAGCTAAATCATGTATATCACAGGAATGTGAAGCTGAACCATTAGTTTCGCATGCATTTGAAGCTAAGCCCTCTACTTCGCTTTGATTTCAAGATAAATCGTGTGTTTCGCTTGGATTTGAAGCTAGCTCGTTTGTTTCGCATGGAGTTGATGCTAAATCATGTATATCACAAATATTTGAAGCTAAACCATTTGTTTCGCATGGATTCGAAGATAACCCTCCTACTTCCCATTGATTTGAAGCTAAATCATGTGTTTCGCATTGATTTGAAGCTAACTCGTTTGTTTCGCATGCAGTTGAAGCTAGATCATGTGTATCACAGGTATTTTAAGCTAAACCATTTGTGTCCCATGGTTTCAAAGATCAGTCTTCTGCTTCGCATTGATTTGGATCTAAATAATGTGTTTCGCATGGATTTGAAGCTAACTCGTTTGTTTCGCATGCAGTTGAAGCTAAATCATGTATATCACAAGTGTTTGAAGCGAATCCGTTTGATTCGCTTGGATTTGAAGCTAACTCGTTCGTCTCGCATGCAGTTGAAGCTAAATCATTTTTATCTCAAGCATTTGAAGCTAAACCATTTGTTACGCATGGATTCGAAGATAAGCCTTCTACTTCGCATTGATTTGATGCTAAATCATGTGTTTAGCATGGATTTGAAGCTAACTCATTTGTTTCGCATGCAATTGAAGCTAAACCAGGTATATCACAAGTATTTGAAGCTAAACTGTTTGATTGGCGTGGATTTGAAGCTGAGACTTCTACTTCGCATTGATTGGAACATAAATGATGTGTTTCGCTTCGATTTGAAGCTAACACGTTTTTTTCGCATGCAGTTGGAGCTAAATCATGTGTATCACAGGTATTTGAAGCTAAACCATTTGTGTCGCATGGTTTCAAAGATCAGTCTTCTGCTTCGCATTGATTTGGATCTAAATCATGTGTTTCGCATGGATTTGAAGCTAACTCGTTTGTTTCGCATGCAGTTGAAGCTAAATCATGTATATCACAAGTGTTTGAAGCGAATCCGTTTGATTCGCACGGATTTGAAGCAAAGCCTTCTACTTCGCATTGATTTGAGGCTAAATCATGTTTTTCGCTTGGATTTGTAGCTAACTCGTTTGTTTCGAATGCAGTTGAATCTAAATCATGTACATCACAAGTATTTAAAGCTGAACCGTTTGTTTCGCATGGATTTGAAGCAAAGCCTTCTACTTCGCATTGATTTGAGGCTAAATCATGTTTTTCGCTTGGATTTGAAGCTAACTCGTTTGTTTCGAATGCAGTTGAATCTAAATCATGTACATCACAAGTATTTAAAGGCTGAACCGTTTGTTTCGCATGGATTTGAAGCTAAGCCTTCTACTTCGCATTGATTTGAAGCTAAATCATGTGTTTCGCATACATTTGAAGCAAACTCGTTTGTTTCGAATGCAGTTGAATCTAAATCATGTACATCACAAGTATTTAAAGCTGAACCGTTTGTTTCGCATGGATTTGAAGCTAAGCCTTCTACTTCGCATTGATTTGAAGCTAAATCATGCGTTTCGCTTTGATTTGAAGCTAACTCGTTTGCTTCGCATGCAGTTGAAGCTAAATCATGTATATCACAAGTATTTGAAGCCAAATAGTTCGTATCGCATGGATTTGAAGTTAACCCTTCTACTTGGCATTGATTTGAAGCTCAATCATGTGGTTCGCATGAAATTTAAATCTATATCATGTGTTTCGCATTAATTTGAAACTAATTCATGTGTTTCGAATGAATTTGAAGCTAAATCGTCTGTTTCGTATGTAGTTGAAGGTAAATCATGTATTTCGCATTGAGTTTGAAGCTAATTAATGTGTCACGCATGAATTCGAAGCTGAGTCATGTGTTCTCGCATGAATTTGAAGCTAATTCATGTGTTTCGAATGAATTTGAAGCTACATCGTTTGCTTCGTATGCATTTGAAATAAAACATATATGTCGCATAGATTCAAAGCTAAATAATGTGTCTCGCATCAATTTGAAGCTAATTCATGTGATTCGAATGATTTTGAAGCTGAGTAATGTGTATCTCATGAATATAAAGCTAATTCATGTGTTTCGTTTGAATTCGATGCTAAATCATGTGTTTCGCACGAATTGGAAGCTAAATCATGTGTTTCGTACGAATTTTTAAATGAAATCATTTGTTTCGTATGCATTTGATACAAAATCATGTATTTCGCATACATTTGAAGCTAAATATTGTATTTCGCATGAATTCGAAGCTGAATCATGTGTTTCGCATGAAGTTTAAGCTAAAATCGTTTGTTTCGCATGAATATGAACCTATAGCATGTGTCACGCATGAATTTGAAGCTAGATCACTTGCTTCGCATGAATTTCAAGCTAAATCGTTTGTTTCGCATGAATTTGAAGCTATATCATGTTTCTAGCATGAATATGAAGCTAACTCATGTGTTTCGAACCAATTTGAAACTAAATCGTTTGATTCGTATGCAGTTGAAGGTAAATCATGTATTTCGCATGAATTCGAAGCTAGATCATATGTATTGCATGAAATCGAAGCTGAATCATTTGATTTACACGAATTTAGAGCTAAATCGTTTGTTTCTCATGAATTTGAAACTACATCATGTGTCTCGCATGAATTTGAAGCTAAATCATATGTTTCGCATGAATTCGAATCTGAATCATTTGTTTTGCATAAATTTGAAGCTAAATCACGTGTTTCGCATGAATTTGAAGCTAAATCATGTGTTTTGCATGAATTTTAAGGCTCATTCACGTGTTTCGAATGCATTTGAAGCTAAATCGTTTGTTTGGCATGCATTTGAAGCTAAATCATGTATTTCGCATAGATTTGAAGCTAAATTATGGGTTTCGCATAAAGTCGAAACTTAGTCACGTGTTTCGCATGACTTCGAAACTAAATCATGTGCTTCCCACGAATTTTAATCTAAATCATGTGCTTCGCGATGAATTCGAAGCTAAATAATATGTTTCGCATGAATTCGAATTTGAATCATATGTTTCGCATAAATTTGAAACTAAATCACGTGTTTCGCATGAATTTGAAGCTAAATCATGTGTCTCGCATGAATTCGAAGCTGAATCACGTGTTTCGCATGAAATTCAATCTAAATCATGTGTCTCGCATGAACTTAAATCTAAACCATGTGTCTCGCAGAAATTTGAAGCTGATTCATGTGTTCCGAATGAATTTGAAACTAGATCGTACGTTTCGCATGAATTTGAAGCTAATTCATGTGTTTCGAATGAATATGAAGCTAAATCGTTTGGTTCCGTATACATTCGAAGGCAAATCATGTATTTGTTTGTAGTTGAAGCTAAATAATGTGTTTCGCATGAATTCGAAGCTGAATCATGTGTATCGCATGAATTTAAAGCTAATTCATGTGTTTCGTATGAATTCGATGTTCGAATGAATTCAATTCATGTGTATCGAATGAATTTCAAGCTAAATCATGTGTATCGCATGAATTTGAAGATAATTCGTTTGTTTCCTTTGCATTAGGAGCTAAATCATGCATTTCGCATTGATTTGAAGCTAAATTATGTATTTCGCATGAATTTGAAGCTAAAACACGGTTTGTGCGTGAATTTGAAGCTGAATAATGTGTTTCGCATGAATTTGTAGCTAAATCACATGTTTCAAATGAATTTGAAGACAATTCATGGTGTATCGAATGAATTTTAAGCTAAATCATGTGTATCGCATGAATTTGAAGATAATTCGTTTGTTTCCTTTGCATTAGGAGCTAAATCATGCATTTCGCATTGATTTGAAGCTAAATCACGTGTTTCGCATGAATTTGAAGCTAATTCATGTGTTTCGAATGAATTTGAAGCAACATCGTTTGTTTCGTATGCATTTGAAGGTAAAATGATGTATTTCGAATCGATTTGAAGTTAAATAATGTGTTTCGCATGAATTCGAACCTAATTCATGTGTTTCGAATGAATTTGAAGCTAAATCGTTTGTTTCGTATGCATTTGAAGATAAATTATGTATTACACATAGATTTGAAGCTGAATTTTGTGTACCGCATGAATTTGAAGCTGATTCATGTGTTTCGAATGAATTTGAATCTAAAGCGTTTGTTTCGTATGTAGTTGAAGGTAAATCATGTATTTCGCATGGATTTGAAAGCTAATTAATGTGTCACGCATGAATTCGAAGATGAGTCATGTGTCTCGCATGAATTTGAAGCTAATTCATGTGTTTCGAATGAATTTGAAGCTACATCATGTGTTTCGTACGAATTTTAAATGAAATCATTTGTTTCGTAATGCATTTGAAACAAAATCATGTATATCGCACTACATTTGAAGCTAAATATTGTATCTCGCATGAATTCGAAGCTGAATCATGTGTTTCGCATGGATTTGAAGCTAACTCGTTTGTTTCGCATGCATTTGAAACTATATCATGTATATGACAAGTATTTGAAGCTAAACCGTTTGATTCGCACGGATTTGAAGCAAAGCCTTCTACTTCGCATTGATTTGAGGCTAAATCATGTTTTTCGCTTGGATTTGAAGCTAACTCGTTTGTTTCGAATGCAGTTGAATCTAAATCATGTACATCACAAGTATTTAAAGCTGAACCGTTTGTTTCGCATGGATTTGAAGCTAAGCCTTCTACTACGCATTGATTTGAAGCTAAATCATGTGTTTCGCATACATTTGAAGCAAACTCGTTTGTTTCGCATGCAGTTGAATCTATATCATGTATATCACAAGTATGTGAAGCTAAACCATTTGTTTCGCATGGATTTGAAGCTAAGCTTTCTACTTCGCATTGATTTGAAGCTAAAAATGGGTTTCGCATTGATTTGAAGCTAACTCGTTTGTTTCGCATGCAGTTGAAGCTAAAACATGTATATCACAAGTATTTGAAGCTGAACCATTTGTTTCGCATGGATTAGAAGATAAGCTTTCTACTTCGCATTGATTTGAAGCTAAATCATGTGTTTCGCATGGATTTGGAGCTAACTCGTTTGTTTCGCATCCAGTTGATGCTAAATCATGTATATCACAAGTATTTGAAGCTAAACCATTTGATTCGCACGGATTTGAAGCTAAGCTTTCTACTTCGCATTGATTTGAAGCTAAAAATGGGTTTCGCATTGATTTGAAGCTAACTCGTTTGTTTCGCATGCAGTTGAAGCTAAAACATGTATATCAACAAGTATTTGAAGCTGAACCATTTGTTTCGCATGGATTAGAAGATAAGCTTTCTACTTCGCATTGATTTGAAGCTAAATCATATGTTTCGCATGGATTTGAAGCTAACTCGTTTGTTTCGCCTGCATTTGAATCTATATAATTTTTATCACAACCATGTGAAGCTAAACCGTTTGATTCGCATGGATTCGAAGATAACCCTTCAACTTCGCGCTGACTTGATGCTAAATCATGTTTTTCGCTTGGATTTGAAACTAACTCGTTTGTTTCGCATGCAGTTGAAGCTAAATCATGTATATCACAAGTATTTGAAGCTATACCATTTGATTCGCACGGATTTGAAGCTAAGCTTTCTACTTCGCATTGATTTGAAGCTAAAAATGGGTTTCGCATTGATTTGAAGCTAACTCGTTTGTTTCGCATGCAGTTGAAGCTAAAACATGTATATCACAAGTATTTGAAGCTGAACCATTTGTTTCGCATGGATTAGAAGATAAGCTTCTACTTCGCATTGATTTGAAGCTAAATCATGTGTTTCGCATGGATTTGGAGCTAACTCGTTTGTTTCGCATCCAGTTGAAGCTAAATCATGTATATCCCAAGTATTTGAAGCTAAACCATTTGATTCGCACGGATTTGAAGCTAAGCTTTCTACTTCGCATTGATTTGAAGCTAAAAATGGGTTTCGCATTGATTTGAAGCTAACTCGTATGTTTCGCATGCAGTTGAAGCTAAAACATGTATATCACAAGTATTTGAAGCTGAGCCATTTGTTTCGCGTGGATTAGAAGATAAGCTTTCTACTTCGCATTGATTTGAAGCTAAAAATGGGTTTCGCATTGATTTGAAGCTAACTCGTTTGTTTCGCATGCAGTTGAAGCTAAAACATGTATATCACAAGTATTTGAAGCTGAACCATTTGTTTCGCGTGGATTAGAAGATAAGCTTTCTACTTCGCATTGATTTGAAGCTAAATCATGTGTTTCGCATGGATTTGAAGCTAACTCGTTTGTTTCGCCTGCATTTGAATCTATATAATTTTTATCACAACCATGTGAAGCTAAACCGTTTGATTCGCATGGATTCGAAGATAACCCTTCAACTTCGCGCTGACTAGATGCTAAATCATGTTTTTCGCTTGGATTTGATGCTAACTCGTTTGTTTCGCATGCAGTTGAATCTAAATCATGTATATCACAAGTATTTGAAGCTAAACCATTTGATTCGCATCGATTTGAAGCTAAGCATTCTACTTCGCATTTATTTGAATCTAAATCATGTGTTTCGCATAGATTTGAAGCTAACTCGTTGGTTTCGCATACAGTTGAAGCTAAATCATGTATATCACAGGAATGTGAAGCTGAACCATTAGTTCGCATGCATTTGAAGCTAAGCCCTCTACTTCGCATTGATTTGAAGCTGAATCATGTGTTTCGCTTGTATTTGAAACTAACTCGTTTGTTTCGCTTGAAGTTGAAGCTAAATCATGTATATCACAAGTATTTGAAGCTAAACCATTTGTTTCGCATGGATTCGAAGATCAGCCTTCTGCTTCGCATTGATTTGCAGATAAATCATGTGTTTCGTATGGACTTGAAGCAAACTCGTTTGTTACGTCTGCATTTGAAGCTAAATCATGTATATCACAAGTATTTGAAGCTAAACCATTTGATTCGCATCGATTTGAAGCTAAGCTTTCTACTTCGCATTGATTTGATTCTAAATCATGTGTTTCGCATAGATTTGAAGCTAACTCGTTGGTTTCGCATACAGTTGAAGCTAAATCATGTATATCACAGGAATGTGAAGCTGAACCATTAGTTTCGCATGCATTTGAAGGTAAGCCCTCTACTTCGCATTGATTTGAAGCTGAATCATGTGTTTCGCTTGTATTTGAAACTAACTCGTTTGTTTCGCTTGAAGTTGAAGCTAAATCATGTATATCACAAGTATTTGAAGCTAAACCATTTGTTTCGCATGGATTCGAAGATCAGCCTTCTGCTTCGCATTGATTTGCATATAAATCATGTGTTTCGTATGGATTTGAAGCAAACTCGTTTGTTTCGCATGCTTTTGAAGCTAAATCATGTATATCACAAGTATTTGAAGCTAAACAATCTGTTTCGTGTGGATTCGGAGATCAGCCTTCTACTTCGCATTGATTTGAAGCTAAATCATATGTTTCGCTTGGATTTGAAGCTATCTCGTTTGTTTCGCATGCAGTTGAAGGTAAATCATGTACATCACAAGTATTTGAAGCAAATCCATTTGTTTCGCATGAATTTGAAAATAAGCACTCTAATTCGCTTTGATTTGAATCTAAATCTTGTGTTTCGCTTGGATTTGAAGCTAACACGTTTGCATCGCGTGCAGTTGAAGCTAAATCATGCATAAAACAAGTATTTGAAGCTAAGCCTTCTACTTCGCATTGATTTGAGTCTAAATCATGTGTTTCGCTTGGATTTGAAACTAACTCGTTTGTTTCGCATGAAGTTGAAGCTAAATCATGTATATCACAAGTATTTGAATCTAAACCATTTGTTTCGCATGGATTCGAAGATAAGCTTTCTACTTCGCATTGATTTGAAGCTAAATCATGTGTTTCGCATGGATTTGAAGCTAACTCGTTTGTTTCGCCTGCATTTGAATCTATATAATTTTTATCACAACCATGTGAAGCTAAACCGTTTGATTCGCATGGATTCGAAGATAACCCTTCAACTTCGCGCTGACTTGATGCTAAATCATGTTTTTCGCTTGGATTTGAAGCTAACTCGTTTGTTTCGCATGCAGTTGAATCTAAATCATGTATATCACAAGTATTTGAAGCTAAACCATTTGATTCGCATCGATTTGAAGCTAAGCATTCTACTTCGCATTTATTTGAATCTAAATCATGTGTTTCGCATAGATTTGAAGCTAACTCGTTGGTTTCGCATACAGTTGAAGCTAAATCATGTATATCACAGGAATGTGAAGCTGAACCATTAGTTTCGCATGCATTTGAAGCTAAGCCTCTACTTCGCATTGATTTGAAGCTGAATCATGTGTTTCGCTTGTATTTGAAACTAACTCGTTTGTTTCGCTTGAAGTTGAAGCTAAATCATGTATATCACAAGTATGTGAAGCTAAACCATTTGTTTCGCATGGATTCGAAGATCAGCCTTCTGCTTCGCATTGATTTGCAGATAAATCATGTGTTTCGTATGGATTTGAAGCAAACTCGTTTGTTTCGTCTGCATTTGAAGCTAAATCATGTATATCACAAGTATTTGAAGCTAAACCATTTGATTCGCATCGATTTGAAGCTAAGCTTTCTACTTCGCATTGATTTGAATCTAAATCATGTGTTTCGCATAGATTTGAAGCTAACTCGTTGGTTTCGCATACAGTTGAAGCTAAATCATGTATATCACAGGAATATGAAGCTGAACCATTAGTTACGCATGCATTTGAAGCTAAGCCCTCTACTTCGCATTGATTTGAAGCTGAATCATGTGTTTTGCTGTATTTGAAACTAACTCGTTTGTTTCGCTTGAAGTTGAAGCTAAATCATGTATATCACAAGTATTTGAAGCTAAACCATTTGTTTCGCATGGATTCGAAGATCAGCCTTCTGCTTCGCATTGATTTGCAGATAAATCATGTGTTTCGTATGGATTTGAAGCAAACTCGTTTGTTTCGTCTGCATTTGAAGCTAAATCATGTATATCACAAGTATTTGAAGCTAAACCATTTGATTCGCATCGATTTGAAGCTAAGCTTTCTACTTCGCATTGATTTGAATCTAAATCATGTGTTTCGCATAGATTTGAAGCTAACTCGTTGGTTTCGCATACATTTGAAGCTAAATCATGTATATCACAGGAATGTGAAGCTGAACCATTAGTTTCGCATGCATTTGAAGCTAAGCCCTCTACTTCGCATTGATTTGAAGCTGAATCATGTGTTTCGCTTGTATTTGAAACTAACTCGTTTGTTTCGCTTGAAGTTGAAGCTAAATCATGTATATCACAAGTATTTGAAGCTAAACCATTTGTTTCGCATGGATTCGAAGATCAGCCTTCTGCTTCGCATTGATTTGCATATAAATCATGTGTTTCGTATGGATTTGAAGCAAACTCGTTTGTTTCGTCTGCATTTGAAGCTAAATCATGTATTTCACAAGTATTTGAAGCTAAACCATTTGTTTCGCATGGATTCGAAGATAAGCTTTCTACTTCGCATTGATTTGAATCTAAATCATGTGTATCGCATGGATTTGAAGCTAACACGTTTGTTTCGCATGCTTTTGAAGCTAAATCATGTATATCACAAGTATTTGAAGCTAAACAATCTGTTTCGTGTGGATTCGGAGATCAGCCTTCTACTTCGCATTGATTTGAAGCTAAATCATATGTTTCGCTTGGATTTGAAGCTATCTCGTTTGTTTCGCATGCAGTTGAAGGTAAATCATGTACATCACAAGTATTTGAAGCTAAACCATTTGTTTCGCATGAACTTGAAAATAAGCCATCTAATTCGCATTGATTTCAAGCTAAATCATGTGTTTCGCATGGATTTGAAGCTAACTCGTTTGTTTCGCATGCAGTTGAAGGTAAATCATGTACATCACAAGTATTTGAAGCAAATCCATTTGTTTCGCATGAATTTGAAAATAAGCACTCTAATTCGCTTTGATTTGAATCTAAATCTTGTGTTTCGCTTGGATTTGAAGCTAACATGTTTTGCTTCGCGTGCAGTTGAAGCTAAATCATGCATAAAACAAGTATTTGAAGCTAAGCCTTCTACTTCGCATTGATTTGAGTCTAAATCATGTGTTTCGCTTGGATTTGAAACTAACTCGTTTGTTTCGCATGAAGTTGAAGCTAAATCATGTATATCACAAGTATTTGAATCTAAACCATTTGTTTCGCATGGATTCGAAGATCAGTCTTCTGCTTCGCATAGATTTGCAGCTAAATCATGTGTTTCGTAAGGATTTGAAGCAAACTCGTTTGTTTCGCATGCATTTGAAGCTATATCACTTCTATCGCAAGTATTTCAAGCTATATTGTGCGTTTCGCATGTATATGAAGATAAGCCTTCTGCTTCGTATTGTTTTCAAGCTAAATCGTGTGTTTCGCATGGATTTGATGCTAAACCGTTTGATTCGCATGGATTTGAAGCTAAGCTTCAACTTCGCGCTGACTTGATGCTAAATCATGTTTTTCGCTTGGATTTGAAGCTAACTCGTTCGTTTCGCATGCAGTTGAATCTAAATCATGTATATCACAAGTATTTGAAGCTAAACCATTTGTTTCGCATGGATTCGAAGTTCAGCCTACTACTTCGCATTGATTTGATGTTAAATCATATGTTTCGCATGGATTTGAAGCTAACTGGTTTGTATCGCATGCAGTTGAAGCTAAATCATGTATATCAGAAGTATTTGAAGCTAAACCGTTTGACTGGCATGGATTTGAAGCTAAGACTTCTACTTCGCATTGATTCGAAGATAAATCATGTGTTTCGCTTGGATTTGAAGCTAACTCGTTTGTTTCGCATGCAGTTGAAGCTAAACCATTTTTATCTCAAGCATTTGAAGCTAAACTATTTGTTTCGCATGGATTCCAAGATAACCCTTCTACTTCGCATTGATTTGCAGCTAAATAATGTGTTTCGTATGGATTTGAAGCAAACTCGTTTGTTTCGTCTGCATTGAAGCTAAATCATGTATATCACAAGCATTTGATGCTAAACCATTTCATTCGCATCGATTTGAAGCTAAGCATTCTACTTCGCATTTATTTGAATCTAAATCATGTGTTTCGCATAGATTTGAAGCTAACTCGTTGGTTTCGCATACAGTTGAAGCTAAATCATGTATATCACAGGAATGTGAAGCTGAACTATTAGTTTCGCATGCATTTGAAGCTAAGCCTGCTACTTCGCATTGATTTGAAGCTGAATCATGTGTTTCGCTTGTATTTGAAACTAACTCGTTTGTTTCGCTTGAAGTTGAAGCTAAATCATGTATATCACAAGTATTTGAAGCTAAACCATTTGTTTCGCATGGATTCGAAGATAAGGCTTCTACTTCGCATTGATTTGCAGTTAAATCATATGTTTCGCGTGGATTTGAAGGCAACTCGTTTTTTTCGCATGCAGTTGAAGCTAAATCATGTATATCACAGGTATGTGAATCTAAACCATTAGTTTCGCATGGATTCGAAGTTCAGCCTTCTACATCGCATTGATTTGACGCTAAATCACGTGTTTCGCTTGGATTTGAAGCCGGCCCCCTTTTTTCGCATGTAGTTGAAGCTAAATCATGTATATCACAGGTTTTTTGAAGCTAAACCATTTGGTTCACATGGATTCGTAGATAACCCTTTAACTTCGCTTTGATTTGAAGCTAAATCATGTATTTCGCATGGATTTGAAGCTAACTCGTTTGTTTCGCTTGCTGTTGATTCTAAATCATGTGTATCACAAGTATTGGAGCTAGACCATTTGTTTCGCATGGATTCGAAGATATGCCTTCTACTTCGCATTGATTTGAAGCTAAATCAAATGTTTCGCTTGGATTTGAAGCTAACTCGTTTGTTTCGCACGCAGTTGAAGCTAAATCATGTATATCACGAGTATTTGATGCTAAACAATTTGATTTGCACGGATTTGAAGGAAAGCCATCTACATCGCATTGATTTGAGGCTAAATCACGTGTTTCGCGTGGATTTGATGGCAACTCGTTTTTTTCGCATGCAGTTGAAGCTAAATCATGTATATCACAAGTATAAGAGGCTAAACCATTTGTTTCGCATGGATTTGAAGCTAAACATTATACTTCGCATTGATTTGAAACAAAATCATGCGTTTCGCATGGATTTGAAGCTAAACCTTCTACTTCGCATTGATTTGAAACTAAATCATGCGTTTCGCATGGATTTATAGTTAACTCGTTTGTTTCGCCTGCATTTGAAGCTAACTCATGTATATCACAAGTACTTGAAGCTAATCCAATTGTTTCGCATGGATTCGAAGATAAGCCTCCTACTTCGCATTGATGTTAAGCTAAATCGTGTGTTTCGCATGGATTTGAAGCTACCTCGTTTGTTTCGCATGCAGTTGAATCTATATCATGTATATCACAAGTATGAGAAGCTAAACCGTTTGATTCGCATGGATTTGAAGCAAAGCCTTCTACTTCGCATTGATTTGAAGATAAATCATATGTTTCGCATGGATTTGAAGCCAACTGGTTTGTTTCGCATGCAGTTGAAGCTAAATCATGTATATCTCAAGTATTTGAAGCTAAACCGTTTGATTGGAATGGATTTGAAGATAAGACTTCTACTTCGCATTGATTCGAAGATAAATCATGTGTTTCGCTTGGATTTGAAGCTAACTCGTTTGTTTCGCACGCAGCTGAAGCTAAATCATGTATATCACGACTATTTGAAGCTAAACAATTTGATTCGCACGGATTTGAAGCAAAGCCTTCTACTTCGCATTGATTTGAGGCTAAATCACGTGTTTCGCGTGGATTTGAAGAGCAACTCGTTTTTTCGCATGCAGTTGAAGCTAAATCATGTATATCACAGGTATGTGAAGCTAAACCATTAGTTTCGCATGGATTCGAAGTTCAACCTACTACTTCGCATTGATTTGAAGCTAAATCATGTGTTTCGCATGGATTTGAACCTAACACGTTTGTTTCGCATGCTGTTGAAGCTAAATCATGTATATCACAAGTATTTGAAGCTAAACCATTTGTTTCGCATGGATTAGAAGCTAAGCCTTCTACTTCGCATTGATTTGAAGCTAAATCAAATGCTTCGCTTGGATTTGAAGCTAAACTCGTTTGTTTCGCATGCAGTTGAAGCTAAATCATGTATATCACAAGTATTTGAAGATAGTATTTGTTTCAAGTATTTGTTTCGCATGGATTCGAAGATAAGCCTTCTACTTCGCATCGATTTTAAGCTAAATCATGTGTTACGCATTGATTTGAAGCTAAATCATGTGTTTCGCATTGATCTGAATCTAACTAGTTTGTTTCGCATGCAGTTGGAGCTAACTCTTGTCTATCACAAGTATTTGAAGCTAAACCGTTTGGTTGGCATGGATTTGATGCTAAGCCTTCTACTTCGCATTGATTTGCAGATAAATCATGTCTTTCGCTTGGATTTGAAGCTAACACGTTTGTTTCGCCTGCATTTGTGGCTAAATCACGTATATCACAAGTATTTGAAGATAAACCATTTGTTTCGCATGGATTCGAAGATAAACCTTCTACTTCGCATTGATTTTTAGCTAAAACATGTGTTTCGCATGGATTTGAAGCAAACTAGTTTGTTTCGCATGCTGTTGAAGCTGAATCATGTATATCACAAGTGTTTGAAGCTAAACCATTTGTTTCGGATGGATTCGAAGATCAGCCTTCTACTTCGCATTGATTTGAAACTAAAATCATGCGTTTCGCATGGATTTGAAGCTAACTCGTTCGCTTCGCATACAGTAGAAGCTAAAGCATATATATCACAAGTATTTGAAGCTAAACCACTTGATTCGCATGGATTTGAAGCTAAGCCTTCTACATCGCATTGATTTGAAGATAACTCGTTTGTTTTGCAAGCAGCTTGAGCTAAATTATGTATATCACAAGTATTTGAAGCTAAAACATTTGTTCGAATGGATTTGAAGCTAAGCCTTCTACTTCGCATTGATTTGAAACAAAATCATGTGTTTCGCTTGGATTTGAAGCTATATCACTTATATCGCAATTATCTGAAGATAAACCATTTGTTTCGCATGGATTTGAAGCTAAACCTTCTACTTTGCACTGATTTGAAACAAAATCATGTGTTTCGCATGGATTTGAAGCTAACTCGTTTGTTTCGCATGCAGTTGAAGCTAAATCATGTATATCACAAGTATTTGAAGTCAAACCATTTGTTTCGCATGGATTCGAAGATAAGCCTTCTACTTCGCATTGATTCTAAGATAAATCATGTGTTTCGCATGGATTTGAACCTAACACGTTTGTTTCGCATGCTGTTGAAGCTAAATCATGTATATCACAAGTATTTGAAGCTAAACCATTTGTTTCGCATGGATTAGAAGCTAAGCCTTCTACTTCGCATTGATTTGAAGCTAAATCAAATGCTTCGCTTGGATTTGAAGCTAACTCGTTTGTTTCGCATGCAGTTGAAGCTAAATCATGTATATCACAAGTATTTGAAGATAGTATTTGTTTCAAGTATTTGTTTCGCATGGATTCGAAGATAAGCCTTCTACTTCGCATCGATTTTAAGCTAAATCATGTGTTACGCATTGATTTGAAGCTAAATCATGTGTTTCGCATTGGAATCTAACTAGTTTGTTTCGCATGCAGTTGGAGCTAACTCTTGTCTATCACAAGTATTTGAAGCTAAACCGTTTGGTTGGCATGGATTTGATGCTAAGCCTTCTACTTCGCATTGATTTGCAGATAAATCATGTCTTTCGCTTGGATTTGAAGCTAACACGTTTGTTTCGCCTGCATTTGTGGCTAAATCACGTATATCACAAGTATTTGAAGATAAACCATTTGTTTCGCATGGATTCGAAGATAAACCTTCTACTTCGCATTGATTTTTAGCTAAAACATGTGTTTCGCATGGATTTGAAGCAAACTAGTTTGTTTCGCATGCTGTTGAAGCTGAATCATGTATATCACAAGTGTTTGAAGCTAAACCATTTGTTTCGGATGGATTCGAAGATCAGCCTTCTACTTCGCATTGATTTGAAACTAAATCATGCGTTTCGCATGGATTTGAAGCTAACTCGTTCGCTTCGCATACAGTAGAAGCTAAAGCATATATATCACAAGTATTTGAAGCTAAACCACTTGATTCGCATGGATTTGAAGCTAAGCCTTCTACATCGCATTGATTTGAAGATAACTCGTTTGTTTTGCAAGCAGCTTGAGCTAAATTATGTATATCACAAGTATTTGAAGCTAAAACATTTGTTCGAATGGATTTGAAGCTAAGCCTTCTACTTCGCATTGATTTGAAACAAAATCATGTGTTTCGCTTGGATTTGAAGCTATATCACTTATATCGCAATTATCTGAAGATAAACCATTTGTTTCGCATGGATTTGAAGCTAAACCTTCTACTTTGCACTGATTTGAAACAAAATCATGTGTTTCGCATGGATTTGAAGCTAACTCGTTTGTTTCGCATGCAGTTGAAGCTAAATCATGTATATCACAAGTATTTGAAGTCAAACCATTTGTTTCGCATGGATTCGAAGATAAGCCTTCTACTTCGCATTGATTCTAAGATAAATCATGTGTTTCGCATTGATTTGAAGCTAAATCATGTGTTTCGCATTGATTTGAAGCTAACTAGTTTGTTTCGCATGCAGTTGGAGCTAAATTTTGTATATCACAAGTATTTGAAGCTAAACCGTATGATTGGCATGGATTTGAAGCTAAGCCTTCTACTTCGCATTGATTTGCAGATAAATCATGTGTTTCGATTGGATTTGAAGCTAACTCGTTTGTTTCACATGCAGTTGAAGCTAAGTCATATATATCACAAGTATTTGAAGCTAAACCATTTGTTTCGCTTGGATTCGAAAATAGGCCTACTACTTCGCATTGATTTGAAGCTAAATCATGTGTTTCGCTTGGATTTGAAGCTAACTCGTTTGTTTCGTCTGCATTTGAAGCTAAATCATGTATATCACAAGTATTTGATGCTAAACCATTTGTTTCGCATGGATTTGAAGCTAAGCCTTCTACTTCGCATTGATTTGTCGCTAAATCACGTGTTTTGCTTGGATTTGAAGCCGGCCCCCTTTTTTCGCATGTAGTTGAAGCTAAATCATGTATGTCACAGGTTTTTGATGCTAAACCATTTGTTTCGCATGGATTTGAAGCTAAGCCTTCTACTTCGCATTGATTTGAAGCTAAATCATGTGTTTCGCATACATTTGAAGCAAACTCGTTTGTTTCGAATGCAGTTGAATCTAAATCATGTACATCACAAGTATTTAAAGCTGAACCGTTTGTTTCGCATGGATTTGAAGCTAAGCCTTCTACTTCGCATTGATTTGAAGCTAAATCATGCGTTTCGCTTTGATTTGAAGCTAACTCGTTTGCTTCGCATGCAGTTGAAGCTAAATCATGTATATCACAAGTATTTGAAGCCAAATAGTTCGTATCGCATGGATTTGAAGTTAACCCTTCTACTTGGCATTGATTTGAAGCTCAATCATGTGGTTCGCATGAATTTAAATCTATATCATGTGTTTCGCATTAATTTGAAACTAATTCATGTGTTTCGAATGAATTTGAAGCTAAATCGTCTGTTTCGTATGTAGTTGAAGGTAAATCATGTATTTCGCATTGATTTGAAGCTAATTAATGTGTCACGCATGAATTCGAAGCTGAGTCATGTGTCTCGCATGAATTTGAAGCTAATTCATGTGTTTCGAATGAATTTGAAGCTACATCGTTTGCTTCGTATGCATTTGAAATAAAACATATATGTCGCATAGATTCAAAGCTAAATAATGTGTCTCGCATCAATTTGAAGCTAATTCATGTGATTCGAATGATTTTGAAGCTGAGTAATGTGTATCTCATGAATATAAAGCTAATTCATGTGTTTCGTTTGAATTCGATGCTAAATCATGTGTTTCGCACGAATTGGAAGCTAAATCATGTGTTTCGTACGAATTTTAAATGAAATCATTTGTTTCGTATGCATTTGATACAAAATCATGTATTTCGCATACATTTGAAGCTAAATATTGTATTTCGCATGAATTCGAAGCTGAATCATGTGTTTCGCATGAAGTTTAAGCTAAATCGTTTGTTTCGCATGAATATGAACCTATAGCATGTGTCACGCATGAATTTGAAGCTAGATCACTTGCTTCGCATGAATTTCAAGCTAAATCGTTTGTTTCGCATGAATTTGAAGCTATATCATGTTTCTAGCATGAATATGAAGCTAACTCATGTGTTTCGAACCAATTTGAAACTAAATCGTTTGATTCGTATGCAGTTGAAGGTAAATCATGTATTTCGCATGAATTCGAAGCTAGATCATATGTATTGCATGAAATCGAAGCTGAATCATTTGATTTACACGAATTTAGAGCTAAATCGTTTGTTTCTCATGAATTTGAAACTACATCATGTGTCTCGCATGAATTTGAAGCTAAATCATATGTTTCGCATGAATTCGAATCTGAATCATTTGTTTTGCATAAATTTGAAGCTAAATCACGTGTTTCGCATGAATTTGAAGCTAAATCATGTGTTTTGCATGAATTTTAAGCTCATTCACGTGTTTCGAATGCATTTGAAGCTAAATCGTTTGTTTGGCATGCATTTGAAGCTAAATCATGTATTTCGCATAGATTTGAAGCTAAATTATGGGTTTCGCATAAAGTCGAAACTTAGTCACGTGTTTCGCATGACTTCGAAACTAAATCATGTGCTTCCCACGAATTTTAATCTAAATCATGTGCTTCGCATGAATTCGAAGCTAAATAATATGTTTCGCATGAATTCGAATTTGAATCATATGTTTCGCATAAATTTGAAACTAAATCACGTGTTTCGCATGAATTTGAAGCTAAATCATGTGTCTCGCATGAATTCGAAGCTGAATCACGTGTTTCGCATGAAATTCAATTTAAATCATGTGTCTCGCATGAACTTAAATCTAAACCATGTGTCTCGCAGAAATTTGAAGCTGATTCATGTGTTCCGAATGAATTTGAAACTAGATCGTACGTTTCGCATGAATTTGAAGCTAATTCATGTGTTTCGAATGAATATGAAGCTAAATCGTTTGTTCCGTATACATTCGAAGGCAAATCATGTATTTGTTTGTAGTTGAAGCTAAATAATGTGTTTCGCATGAATTCGAAGCTGAATCATGTGTATCGCATGAATTTAAAGCTAATTCATGTGTTTCGTATGAATTCGATGTTCGAATGAATTCAATTCATGTGTATCGAATGAATTTCAAGCTAAATCATGTGTATCGCATGAATTTGAAGATAATTCGTTTGTTTCCTTTGCATTAGGAGCTAAATCATGCATTTCGCATTGATTTGAAGCTAAATTATGTATTTCGCATGAATTTGAAGCTAAAACACGGTTTGTGCGTGAATTTGAAGCTGAATAATGTGTTTCGCATGAATTTGTAGCTAAATCACATGTTTCAAATGAATTTGAAGACAATTCATGTGTATCGAATGAATTTTAAGCTAAATCATGTGTATCGCATGAATTTGAAGATAATTCGTTTGTTTCCTTTGCATTAGGAGCTAAATCATGCATTTCGCATTGATTTGAAGCTAAATCACGTGTTTCGCATGAATTTGAAGCTAATTCATGTGTTTCGAATGAATTTGAAGCAACATCGTTTGTTTCGTATGCATTTGAAGGTAAATGATGTATTTCGAATCGATTTGAAGTTAAATAATGTGTTTCGCATGAATTCGAACCTAATTCATGTGTTTCGAATGAATTTGAAGCTAAATCGTTTGTTTCGTATGCATTTGAAGATAAATTATGTATTACACATAGATTTGAAGCTGAATTTTGTGTACCGCATGAATTTGAAGCTGATTCATGTGTTTCGAATGAATTTGAATCTAAAGCGTTTGTTTCGTATGTAGTTGAAGGTAAATCATGTATTTCGCATGGATTTGAAGCTAATTAATGTGTCACGCATGAATTCGAAGATGAGTCATGTGTCTCGCATGAATTTGAAGCTAATTCATGTGTTTCGAATGAATTTGAAGCTACATCATGTGTTTCGTACGAATTTTAAATGAAATCATTTGTTTCGTATGCATTTGAAACAAAATCATGTATATCGCATACATTTGAAGCTAAATATTGTATCTCGCATGAATTCGAAGCTGAATCATGTGTTTCGCATGGATTTGAAGCTAACTCGTTTGTTTCGCATGCATTTGAAACTATATCATGTATATGACAAGTATTTGAAGCTAAACCGTTTGATTCGCACGGATTTGAAGCAAAGCCTTCTACTTCGCATTGATTTGAGGCTAAATCATGTTTTTCGCTTGGATTTGAAGCTAACTCGTTTGTTTCGAATGCAGTTGAATCTAAATCATGTACATCACAAGTATTTAAAGCTGAACCGTTTGTTTCGCATGGATTTGAAGCTAAGCCTTCTACTACGCATTGATTTGAAGCTAAATCATGTGTTTCGCATACATTTGAAGCAAACTCGTTTGTTTCGCATGCAGTTGAATCTATATCATGTATATCACAAGTATGTGAAGCTAAACCATTTGTTTCGCATGGATTTGAAGCTAAGCTTTCTACTTCGCATTGATTTGAAGCTAAAAATGGGTTTCGCATTGATTTGAAGCTAACTCGTTTGTTTCGCATGCAGTTGAAGCTAAAACATGTATATCACAAGTATTTGAAGCTGAACCATTTGTTTCGCATGGATTAGAAGATAAGCTTTCTACTTCGCATTGATTTGAAGCTAAATCATGTGTTTCGCATGGATTTGGAGCTAACTCGTTTGTTTCGCATCCAGTTGATGCTAAATCATGTATATCACAAGTATTTGAAGCTAAACCATTTGATTCGCACGGATTTGAAGCTAAGCTTTCTACTTCGCATTGATTTGAAGCTAAAAATGGGTTTCGCATTGATTTGAAGCTAACTCGTTTGTTTCGCATGCAGTTGAAGCTAAAACATGTATATCACAAGTATTTGAAGCTGAACCATTTGTTTCGCATGGATTAGAAGATAAGCTTTCTACTTCGCATTGATTTGAAGCTTAATCATATGTTTCGCATGGATTTGAAGCTAACTCGTTTGTTTCGCCTGCATTTGAATCTATATAATTTTTATCACAACCATGTGAAGCTAAACCGTTTGATTCGCATGGATTCGAAGATAACCCTTCAACTTCGCGCTGACTTGATGCTAAATCATGTTTTTCGCTTGGATTTGAAACTAACTCGTTTGTTTCGCATGCAGTTGAAGCTAAATCATGTATATCACAAGTATTTGAAGCTATACCATTTGATTCGCACGGATTTGAAGCTAAGCTTTCTACTTCGCATTGATTTGAAGCTAAAAATGGGTTTCGCATTGATTTGAAGCTAACTCGTTTGTTTCGCATGCAGTTGAAGCTAAAACATGTATATCACAAGTATTTGAAGCTGAACCATTTGTTTCGCATGGATTAGAAGATAAGCTTTCTACTTCGCATTGATTTGAAGCTAAATCATGTGTTTCGCATGGATTTGGAGCTAACTCGTTTGTTTCGCATCCAGTTGAAGCTAAATCATGTATATCCCAAGTATTTGAAGCTAAACCATTTGATTCGCACGGATTTGAAGCTAAGCTTTCTACTTCGCATTGATTTGAAGCTAAAAATGGGTTTCGCATTGATTTGAAGCTAACTCGTATGTTTCGCATGCAGTTGAAGCTAAAACATGTATATCACAAGTATTTGAAGCTGAGCCATTTGTTTCGCGTGGATTAGAAGATAAGCTTTCTACTTCGCATTGATTTGAAGCTAAAAATGGGTTTCGCATTGATTTGAAGCTAACTCGTTTGTTTCGCATGCAGTTGAAGCTAAAACATGTATATCACAAGTATTTGAAGCTGAACCATTTGTTTCGCGTGGATTAGAAGATAAGCTTTCTACTTCGCATTGATTTGAAGCTAAATCATGTGTTTCGCATGGATTTGAAGCTAACTCGTTTGTTTCGCCTGCATTTGAATCTATATAATTTTTATCACAACCATGTGAAGCTAAACCGTTTGATTCGCATGGATTCGAAGATAACCTTCAACTTCGCGCTGACTAGATGCTAAATCATGTTTTTCGCTTGGATTTGATGCTAACTCGTTTGTTTCGCATGCAGTTGAATCTAAATCATGTATATCACAAGTATTTGAAGCTAAACCATTTGATTCGCATCGATTTGAAGCTAAGCATTCTACTTCGCATTTATTTGAATCTAAATCATGTGTTTCGCATAGATTTGAAGCTAACTCGTTGGTTTCGCATACAGTTGAAGCTAAATCATGTATATCACAGGAATGTGAAGCTGAACCATTAGTTTCGCATGCATTTGAAGCTAAGCCCTCTACTTCGCATTGATTTGAAGCTGAATCATGTGTTTCGCTTGTATTTGAAACTAACTCGTTTGTTTCGCTTGAGGTTGAAGCTAAATCATGTATATCACAAGTATGTGAAGCTAAACCATTTGTTTCGCATGGATTCGAAGATCAGCCTTCTGCTTCGCATTGATTTGCAGATAAATCATGTGTTTCGTATGGATTTGAAGCAAACTCGTTTGTTTCGTCTGCATTTGAAGCTAAATCATGTATATCACAAGTATTTGAAGCTAAACCATTTGATTCGCATCGATTTGAAGCTAAGCTTTCTACTTCGCATTGATTTGAATCTAAATCATGTGTTTCGCATAGATTTGAAGCTAACTCGTTGGTTTCGCATACATTTGAAGCTAAATCATGTATATCACAGGAATGTGAAGCTGAACCATTAGTTTCGCATGCATTTGAAGCTAAGCCCTCTACTTCGCATTGATTTGAAGCTGAATCATGTGTTTCGCTTGTATTTGAAACTAACTCGTTTGTTTCGCTTGAAGTTGAAGCTAAATCATGTATATCACAAGTATTTGAAGCTAAACCATTTGTTTCGCATGGATTCGAAGATCAGCCTTCTGCTTCGCATTGATTTGCATATAAATCATGTGTTTCGTATGGATTTGAAGCAAACTCGTTTGTTTCGTCTGCATTTGAAGCTAAATCATGTATTTCACAAGTATTTGAAGCTAAACCATTTGTTTCGCATGGATTCGAAGATAAGCTATCTACTTCGCATTGATTTGAATCTAAATCATGTGTATCGCATGGATTTGAAGCTAACACGTTTGTTTCGCATGCTTTTGAAGCTAAATCATGTATATCACAAGTATTTGAAGCTAAACAATCTGTTTCGTGTGGATTCGGAGATCAGCCTTCTACTTCGCATTGATTTGAAGCTAAATCATATGTTTCGCTTGGATTTGAAGCTATCTCGTTTGTTTCGCATGCAGTTGAAGGTAAATCATGTACATCACAAGTATTTGAAGCTAAACCATTTGTTTCGCATGAACTTGAAAATAAGCCATCTAATTCGCATTGATTTCAAGCTAAATCATGTGTTTCGCATGGATTTGAAGCTAACTCGTTTGTTTCGCATGCAGTTGAAGCTAAATCATGTATATCACAAGTATTTGAAGCTAAACCATTTGTTTCGCATGGATTAGAAGCTAAGCCTTCTACTTCGCATTGATTTGAAGCTAAATCAAATGCTTCGCTTGGATTTGAAGCTAACTCGTTTGTTTCACATGCAGTTGAAGCTAAATCTTGAATATCACAAGTATTTGAAGCTAAACCGTTTAATTGGCATGGATTCGAAGATAAGAATTCTACTTCGCAATAATTTTAAGCTAAATCATGTGTTTCGCATTGATTTGAAGCTAAATCATGTGTTTCGCATTGATTTGAAGCTAAATCATGTGTTTCGCATTGATCTGAATCTAACTAGTTTGTTTCGCATGCAGTTGGAGCTAACTCTTGTCTATCACAAGTATTTGAAGCTAAACCGTTTGGTTGGCATGGATTTGATGCTAAGCCTTCTACTTCGCATTGATTTGCAGATAAATCATGTCTTTCGCTTGGATTTGAAGCTAACACGTTTGTTTCGCCTGCATTTGTGGCTAAATCACGTATATCACAAGTATTTGAAGATAAACCATTTGTTTCGCATGGATTCGAAGATAAACCTTCTACTTCGCATTGATTTTTAGCTAAAACATGTGTTTCGCATGGATTTGAAGCTAAACCATTTGTTTCGCATGGATTCGAAGATCAGCCTTCTGCTTCGCATTGATTTGCATATAAATCATGTGTTTCGTATGGATTTGAAGCAAACTCGTTTGTTTCGTCTGCATTTGAAGCTAAATCATGTATTTCACAAGTATTTGAAGCTAAACCATTTGTTTCGCATGGATTCGAAGATAAGCTTTCTACTTCGCATTGATTTGAATCTAAATCATGTGTATCGCATGGATTTGAAGCTAACACGTTTGTTTCGCATGCTTTTGAAGCTAAATCATGTATATCACAAGTATTTGAAGCTAAACAATCTGTTTCGTGTGGATTCGGAGATCAGCCTTCTACTTCGCATTGATTTGAAGCTAAATCATATGTTTCGCTTGGATTTGAAGCTATCTCGTTTGTTTCGCATGCAGTTGAAGGTAAATCATGTACATCACAAGTATTTGAAGCTAAACCATTTGTTTCGCATGAACTTGAAAATAAGCCATCTAATTCGCATTGATTTCAAGCTAAATCATGTGTTTCGCATGGATTTGAAGCTAACTCGTTTGTTTCGCATGCAGTTGAAGGTAAATCATGTACATCACAAGTATTTGAAGCAAATCCATTTGTTTCGCATGAATTTGAAAATAAGCACTCTAATTCGCTTTGATTTGAATCTAAATCTTGTGTTTCGCTTGGATTTGAAGCTAACATGTTTGCTTCGCGTGCAGTTGAAGCTAAATCATGCATAAAACAAGTATTTGAAGCTAAGCCTTCTACTTCGCATTGATTTGAGTCTAAATCATGTGTTTCGCTTGGATTTGAAACTAACTCGTTTGTTTCGCATGAAGTTGAAGCTAAATCATGTATATCACAAGTATTTGAATCTAAACCATTTGTTTCGCATGGATTCGAAGATCAGTCTTCTGCTTCGCATAGATTTGCAGCTAAATCATGTGTTTCGTAAGGATTTGAAGCAAACTCGTTTGTTTCGCATGCATTTGAAGCTATATCACTTCTATCGCAAGTATTTCAAGCTATATTGTGCGTTTCGCATGTATATGAAGATAAGCCTTCTGCTTCGTATTGTTTTCAAGCTAAATCGTGTGTTTCGCATGGATTTGATGCTAAACCGTTTGATTCGCATGGATTTGAAGCTAAGCCTTCAACTTCGCGCTGACTTGATGCTAAATCATGTTTTTCGCTTGGATTTGAAGCTAACTCGTTCGTTTCGCATGCAGTTGAATCTAAATCATGTATATCACAAGTATTTGAAGCTAAACCATTTGTTTCGCATGGATTCGAAGTTCAGCCTACTACTTCGCATTGATTTGATGTTAAATCATATGTTTCGCATGGATTTGAAGCTAACTGGTTTGTATCGCATGCAGTTGAAGCTAAATCATGTATATCAGAAGTATTTGAAGCTAAACCGTTTGACTGGCATGGATTTGAAGCTAAGACTTCTACTTCGCATTGATTCGAAGATAAATCATGTGTTTCGCTTGGATTTGAAGCTAACTCGTTTGTTTCGCATGCAGTTGAAGCTAAACCATTTTTATCTCAAGCATTTGAAGCTAAACTATTTGTTTCGCATGGATTCCAAGATAACCCTTCTACTTCGCATTGATTTGCAGCTAAATAATGTGTTTCGTATGGATTTGAAGCAAACTCGTTTGTTTCGTCTGCATTTGAAGCTAAATCATGTATATAACAAGCATTTGATGCTAAACCATTTCATTCGCATCGATTTGAAGCTAAGTATTCTACTTCGCATTTATTTGAATCTAAATCATGTGTTTCGCATAGATTTGAAGCTAACTCGTTGGTTTCGCATACAGTTGAAGCTAAATCATGTATATCACAGGAATGTGAAGCTGAACTATTAGTTTCGCATGCATTTGAAGCTAAGCCTGCTACTTCGCATTGATTTGAAGCTGAATCATGTGTTTCGCTTGTATTTGAAACTAACTCGTTTGTTTCGCTTGAAGTTGAAGCTAAATCATGTATATCACAAGTATTTGAAGCTAAACCATTTGTTTCGCATGGATTCGAAGATAAGGCTTCTACTTCGCATTGATTTGCAGTTAAATCATATGTTTCGCGTGGATTTGAAGGCAACTCGTTTTTTCGCATGCAGTTGAAGCTAAATCATGTATATCACAGGTATGTGAATCTAAACCATTAGTTTCGCATGGATTCGAAGTTCAGCCTTCTACATCGCATTGATTTGACGCTAAATCACGTGTTTCGCTTGGATTTGAAGCCGGACCCCTTTTTTCGCATGTAGTTGAAGCTAAATCATGTATATCACAGGTTTTTTGAAGCTAAACCATTTGGTTCACATGGATTCGTAGATAACCCTTTAACTTCGCTTTGATTTGAAGCTAAA
This sequence comes from Megalopta genalis, assembly GCF_051020955.1. NCBI lineage: Eukaryota > Metazoa > Arthropoda > Insecta > Hymenoptera > Halictidae > Megalopta > Megalopta genalis. The sequence goes on from NW_027477439.1 coordinate 44,117, forward strand.
TCATGTATTTCGCATGGATTTGAAGCTAACTCGTTTGTTTCGCTTGCTGTTGATTCTAAATCATGCGTATCACAAGTATTGGAGCTAGACCATTTGTTTCGCATGGATTCGAAGATATGCCTTCTACTTCGCATTGATTTGAAGCTAAATCAAATGTTTCGCTTGGATTTGAAGCTAACTCGTTTGTTTCGCACGCAGTTGAAGCTAAATCATGTATATCACGAGTATTTGATGCTAAACAATTTGATTTGCACGGATTTGAAGCAAAGCCATCTACATCGCATTGATTTGAGGCTAAATCACGTGTTTCGCGTGGATTTGATGGCAACTCGTTTTTTCGCATGCAGTTGAAGCTAAATCATGTATATCACAAGTATAAGAGGCTAAACCATTTGTTTCGCATGGATTTGAAGCTAAACATTCTACTTCGCATTGATTTGAAACAAAATCATGCGTTTCGCATGGATTTGAAGCTAAACCTTCTACTTCGCATTGATTTGAAACTAAATCATGCGTTTCGCATGGATTTATAGTTAACTCGTTTGTTTCACCTGCATTTGAAGCTAACTCATGTATATCACAAGTACTTGAAGCTAATCCAATTGTTTCGCATGGATTCGAAGATAAGCCTCCTACTTCGCATTGATGTTAAGCTAAATCGTGTGTTTCGCATGGATTTGAAGCTACCTCGTTTGTTTCGCATGCAGTTGAATCTATATCATGTATATCACAAGTATGAGAAGCTAAACCGTTTGATTCGCATGGATTTGAAGCAAAGCCTTCTACTTCGCATTGATTTGAAGATAAATCATATGTTTCGCATGGATTTGAAGCCAACTGGTTTGTTTCGCATGCAGTTGAAGCTAAATCATGTATATCTCAAGTATTTGAAGCTAAACCGTTTGATTGGAATGGATTTGAAGATAAGACTTCTACTTCGCATTGATTCGAAGATAAATCATGTGTTTCGCTTGGATTTGAAGCTAACTCGTTTGTTTCGCACGCAGCTGAAGCTAAATCATGTATATCACGACTATTTGAAGCTAAACAATTTGATTCGCACGGATTTGAAGCAAAGCCTTCTACTTCGCATTGATTTGAGGCTAAATCACGTGTTTCGCGTGGATTTGAAGGCAACTCGTTTTTTCGCATGCAGTTGAAGCTAAATCATGTATATCACAGGTATGTGAAGCTAAACCATTAGTTTCGCATGGATTCGAAGTTCAACCTACTACTTCGCATTGATTTGAAGCTAAATCATGTGTTTCGCATGGATTTGAACCTAACACGTTTGTTTCGCATGCTGTTGAAGCTAAATCATGTATATCACAAGTATTTGAAGCTAAACCATTTGTTTCGCATGGATTAGAAGCTAAGCCTTCTACTTCGCATTGATTTGAAGCTAAATCAAATGCTTCGCTTGGATTTGAAGCTAACTCGTTTGTTTCGCATGCAGTTGAAGCTAAATCATGTATATCACAAGTATTTGAAGATAGTATTTGTTTCAAGTATTTGTTTCGCATGGATTCGAAGATAAGCCTTCTACTTCGCATCGATTTTAAGCTAAATCATGTGTTACGCATTGATTTGAAGCTAAATCATGTGTTTCGCATTGATCTGAATCTAACTAGTTTGTTTCGCATGCAGTTGGAGCTAACTCTTGTCTATCACAAGTATTTGAAGCTAAACCGTTTGGTTGGCATGGATTTGATGCTAAGCCTTCTACTTCGCATTGATTTGCAGATAAATCATGTCTTTCGCTTGGATTTGAAGCTAACACGTTTGTTTCGCCTGCATTTGTGGCTAAATCACGTATATCACAAGTATTTGAAGATAAACCATTTGTTTCGCATGGATTCGAAGATAAACCTTCTACTTCGCATTGATTTTTAGCTAAAACATGTGTTTCGCATGGATTTGAAGCAAACTAGTTTGTTTCGCATGCTGTTGAAGCTGAATCATGTATATCACAAGTGTTTGAAGCTAAACCATTTGTTTCGGATGGATTCGAAGATCAGCCTTCTACTTCGCATTGATTTGAAACTAAATCATGCGTTTCGCATGGATTTGAAGCTAACTCGTTCGCTTCGCATACAGTAGAAGCTAAAGCATATATATCACAAGTATTTGAAGCTAAACCACTTGATTCGCATGGATTTGAAGCTAAGCCTTCTACATCGCATTGATTTGAAGATAACTCGTTTGTTTTGCAAGCAGCTTGAGCTAAATCATGTATATCACAAGTATTTGAAGTCAAACCATTTGTTTCGCATGGATTCGAAGATAAGCCTTCTACTTCGCATTGATTCTAAGATAAATCATGTGTTTCGCATTGATTTGAAGCTAAATCATGTGTTTCGCATTGATTTGAAGCTAACTAGTTTGTTTCGCATGCAGTTGGAGCTAAATTTTGTATATCACAAGTATTTGAAGCTAAACCGTATGATTGGCATGGATTTGAAGCTAAGCCTTCTACTTCGCATTGATTTGCAGATAAATCATGTGTTTCGATTGGATTTGAAGCTAACTCGTTTGTTTCACATGCAGTTGAAGCTAAGTCATATATATCACAAGTATTTGAAGCTAAACCATTTGTTTCGCATGGATTAGAAGCTAAGCCTTCTACTTCGCATTGATTTGAAGCTAAATCAAATGCTTCGCTTGGATTTGAAGCTAACTCGTTTGTTTCGCATGCAGTTGAAGCTAAATCATGTATATCACAAGTATTTGAAGATAGTATTTGTTTCAAGTATTTGTTTCGCATGGATTCGAAGATAAGCCTTCTACTTCGCATCGATTTTAAGCTAAATCATGTGTTACGCATTGATTTGAAGCTAAATCATGTGTTTCGCATTGATCTGAATCTAACTAGTTTGTTTCGCATGCAGTTGGAGCTAACTCTTGTCTATCACAAGTATTTGAAGCTAAACCGTTTGGTTGGCATGGATTTGATGCTAAGCCTTCTACTTCGCATTGATTTGCAGATAAATCATGTCTTTCGCTTGGATTTGAAGCTAACACGTTTGTTTCGCCTGCATTTGTGGCTAAATCACGTATATCACAAGTATTTGAAGATAAACCATTTGTTTCGCATGGATTCGAAGATAAACCTTCTACTTCGCATTGATTTTTAGCTAAAACACGTGTTTCGCATGGATTTGAAGCAAACTAGTTTGTTTCGCATGCTGTTGAAGCTGAATCATGTATATCACAAGTGTTTGAAGCTAAACCATTTGTTTCGGATGGATTCGAAGATCAGCCTTCTACTTCGCATTGATTTGAAACTAAATCATGCGTTTCGCATGGATTTGAAGCTAACTCGTTCGCTTCGCATACAGTAGAAGCTAAAGCATATATATCACAAGTATTTGAAGCTAAACCACTTGATTCGCATGGATTTGAAGCTAAGCCTTCTACATCGCATTGATTTGAAGATAACTCGTTTGTTTTGCAAGCAGCTTGAGCTAAATTATGTATATCACAAGTATTTGAAGCTAAAACATTTGTTCGAATGGATTTGAAGCTAAGCCTTCTACTTCGCATTGATTTGAAACAAAATCATGTGTTTCGCTTGGATTTGAAGCTATATCACTTATATCGCAATTATCTGAAGATAAACCATTTGTTTCGCATGCATTTGAAGCTAAACCTTCTACTTTGCACTGATTTGAAACAAAATCATGTGTTTCGCATGGATTTGAAGCTAACTCGTTTGTTTCGCATGCAGTTGAAGCTAAATCATGTATATCACAAGTATTTGAAGTCAAACCATTTGTTTCGCTTGGATTCGAAAATAGGCCTACTACTTCGCATTGATTTGAAGCTAAATCATGTGTTTCGCTTGGATTTGAAGCTAACTCGTTTGTTTCGTCTGCATTTGAAGCTAAATCATGTATATCACAAGTATTTGATGCTAAACCATTTGTTTCGCATGGATTTGAAGCTAAGCCTTCTACTTCGCATTGATTTGTCGCTAAATCACGTGTTTTGCTTGGATTTGAAGCCGGCCCCCTTTTTTCGCATGTAGTTGAAGCTAAATCATGTATGTCACAGGTTTTTGATGCTAAACCATTTGTTTCGCATGGATTTGAAGCAAAACCTTCTACTTCGCATTGATTTGAAGCTAAATCATGGGTTTCGCATGGATTTGAAGCCAACTGGTTTGTTTCACATGCAGTTGAAGCTAAATCATGTATATCACAAGTATTTGAAGCTAAACCGTTTGATTGGAATGGATTTGAAGATAAGACTTCTACTTCGCATTGATTCGAAGATAAATCATGTGTTTCGCTTGGGTTTGAAGCTAACTCGTTTGTTTCGCACGCAGTTGAAGCTAAATCATGTATATCACGAGTATTTGAAGCTAAACAATTTGATTCGCACGGATTTGAAGCAAAGCCTTCTACTTCGCATTGATTCGAGGCTAAATCACGTGTTTCGCGTGGATTTGAACGCATCTCGTTTTTTCGCATGCAGTTGAAGCTAAATCATGTATATCACAGGTACGTGAATCTAAACCATTAGTTTCGCATGGATTCGAAGTTCAACCTACTACTTCGCATTGATTTGAAGCTAAATCATGTGTTTCGCATGGATTTGAATCTAACTCGTTTGTTTCGCACGCTGTTGAAGCTAAATCATGTATATTACAAGTATTTGAAGCTAAACCATTTGTTTCGCATGGATTCGAAGTTCAGCCTTCTACATCGCATTGATTTGACGCTAAATCACGTGTTTTGCTTGGATTTGAAGCCGGCCCATTTTCTTCGCATGTAGTTGAAGCTAAATCATGTATATCACAGGTTTTTGAAGCTAAACCATTTGTTTCGCATGGATTCGAAGATAAGGCTTCTACTTTGCATTGATTTGCAGTTAAATCATATGTTTCGCGTGGATTTGAAGGCAACTCGTTTTTTCGCATGCAGTTGAAGCTAAATCATGTATATCACAGGTATGTGAATCTAAACCATTAGTTTCGCATGGATTCGAAGTTCAGCATTCTACATCGCATTGATTTGACGCTAAATCACGTGTTTCGCTTGGATTTGAAGCCGGCCCCCTTTTTTCGCATGTAGTTGAAGCTAAATCATGTATATCACAGGTTTTTTGAAGCTAAACCATTAGTTTCGCATGGATTCGAAGTTCAACCTACTACTTCGCATTGATTTGAAGCTAAATCATGTGTTTCGCATGGATTTGAATCTAACTCGTTTGTTTCGCATGCAGTTGAAGCTAAATCATGTATGTCACAAGTATTTGGAGCAGAATCATATGTTTCGCATGAATATTAAGCTAAATCATGTGTTTCGAATGAATTTGAATCTAAATCATGTGTTTCGCATGGATTTGAAGCTACCTCGTTTGTTTCGCCTGCATTTGAGGCTAAATCACGTATATCACAAGTATTTGAAGATAAACCATTTTTTTCGCATGGATTCGAAGATAAGCCTTCTACTTCGCATTGATTTTAAGCTAAAACATGTGTTTTGCATTGATTTTAAGCTAAATCATGTGTTTCGCATTGATCTGAAACTAACTAGTTTGTTTCGCATGCAGTTGAAGCTAAATCATATATATCACAAGTATTTGAAGCCAAACCATTTGATTCGCATGGATTTAAAGCTGAACCTTCTACTTCTCATTGATTTGAAACTAAATCATGCGTTTCGCATTGATTTGTAGTTAACTCGTTTGTTTCGCCTGCATTTGAAGCAAACTCATGTATATCACAAGTATTTGAAGCTAAACCATTTGTTTCGCATGGATTTGAAGATAAGCCTCCTAATTTGCATTGATTTGAAGCTAACTCATGTGATTCGAATGAATTTGAAGATAACTCATGTGTTTCGCTTGGATTTGAAGCTATATCACTTATATTTCAATTATCTGAAGATAAACCATTTGTTTCGCATGGATTCGAAGATAAGCCTTCTACTTCGCATTGATTTGAAGCTAAATCATGTGATTCGCAAGGATTTTAAGCTAACTCGTTTGTTTCGTTTGGAGTTGATGCTAAATCATGTATATCACGAGGATTTGAAGCTAAAACATTTATTTCGCATTGATTTGGAGCTAAACCTTCTACTTCGCATTGATTTGAAACTAAATCATGAGTTTCGCATCGATTTGAAGCTAACTCGTTCGCTTCGCATACAGTAGAAGCTAAAGCATGTATTTCACAAGTATTTGAAGCTAAACCACTTGATTCGCATGGATTTGAAGCTAAGCCTTCTACTTCGCATTGATTTGAAGATAACTCGTTTGTTTTGCAAGCAGTTTGAGCTAAATTATGTATATCACAAGTATTTGAAGCTAAACCATTTGTTCGAATGGATTTGAAGCTAAGCCTTCTACTTCGCATTGATTTGAAACAAAATCATGAGTTTCGCTTGGATTTGAAGCTAACTCGTTTGTTTCGCATGCAGTAGAAGCTAAAGCATGTATATCACAAGTATTTGAAGCTAAACCACTTGATTCGCATGGATTTGAAGCTAAGCCTTCTACTTCGCATTGATTTGAAGATAACTCGTTTGTTTTGCAAGCAGTTTGAGCTAAATTATGTATATCACAAGTATTTGAAGCTAAACCATTTGTTCGAATGGATTTGAAGCTAAGCCTTCTACTTCGCATTGATTTGAAACAAAATCATGTGTTTCGCTTGGATTTGAAGCTAACTCGTTTGTTTCGCATGCAGTTGAAGCTAAATCATGTATATCACAAGTAATTGAAGCCAAACCATTTGATTCGCACGGATTTGAAGCTAAGGCTTCTACTTCGCATTGATTTGAAGTTAATTGATGTGTTTTGCATGGATTTGAAGCTAACTAGTTCGCATCGCATGCTGTTGAAGCTGAATCATGTATATCACAAGTGTTTGAAGCTAAACCATTTGTTTCGCATGGATTCGAAGATCAGCCCTCTACTTCGCATTTATTTGAAGCTAAATCAGGTGCTTCGCATTGATCAGAAGCTAACTAGTTTGTTTCGCATGCCGTTGGAGCTAACTCTTGTCTATCACAGGTATTTGAAGCTAAACCGTTTGATTGGCATGGATTCGATGCTAAGCCTTCTACTTCGCAATAATTTTAAGCTAAATCATGTGTTTCGCATTGATATGAAGATAAATCATGTGTTTCGCTTGAATTTGAAGCTAACTCCTTTGTTTCGCATGCTGTTGAAGCTAAATCATGTATATCAAAAGTATTTGATCTAAATCATTTGTTTCGCTTGGATTTGAAGTTACGCCTTCTACTTCGCATTGATTTGAAGATAAATCATGTGTTTCACTTGTATTTGAAGATAACTCGTTTGTTTCGTCTGCATTTGAAGCTAAATCATGTATATCACAAGTATTTGATGCTAAACCATTTGTTTCGCATGGATTTGAAGCGAAGCCTTCTACTTCGCATTGATTTGAAGATAAATCATGTATTTCGCTTGTATTTGAAGCTAACACGATTGTTTCGCATGCAGTTGAAGCAAAATCATGTATATCACAAGTATTTGAACCTAAACCATTTTTTCGCATGGATTCGAAGATAAGCCTCCTACTTCGCATTGATTTTAATCTAAAACATGTGTTTTGCATTGATTTGAAGCTAAATCATGTGTTTCGCATTGATCTGAAACTAACTAGTTTGTTTCGCATGCAGTTGGAGCTAACTCTTTTCTATCACAAGTATTTGAAGCTAAATCTTTTGAATGGCATGGACTCGATGCTAAGCCTTCTACTTCGCATTGATTTGCAGATAAATCATGTGTTTCGCTTGGATTTGAAGCTAACTCGTTTGTTTCGCATGCAGTTGAAGCTAAGTTATGTATATCACAAGTATTTGGAGCTAAACCATTTGTTTCGCTTCGATTCGAAAGTAGGCCTTCTACACCGCATTGATTTGGATCTAAATCATGTATTTCGCTTGGATTTGTAGCTAACTCGTTTGTTTCACATGCAGTTGAAGCTAAATCTTGAATATCACAAATATTTGAAGCTAGACCGTTTGATTGGCATGGATTCGAAGATAAGCATTCTACTTCGCAATAATTTTAAGCTAAATCATGTGTTTCGCATTGATTTGAAGCTAAATCATGTGTTTCGCATTGATTTGAAGCTAACTAGTTTGTTTCGCTTGCAGTGGAAGCTAAGTCTTGTATATCACAAGTATTTGAAGCTAAACCGTTTGATTGACATGGATTTGAAGCTGAGCCTTCTACTTCGCATTGATACGAAGCTGAATCATGTGTTTCGCTTGAATTTGAAGCAAACACGTCTGTTTCACATGCAGTTGAAGCTAATTCTTGTATATCACAAGTATTTGAAGCTAAACCGTTTGATTGTCATGGATTTGAAGCTAAGCCTGCTACTTCGCATTGATTTGAAGATAAATCATGTGTTTCGCTTCGATTTGAAGCTAAGTCGTGTGTTTCGCATGCAGTTGAAGCTAAATCATGTATATGATAAGTATTTGTAGCTAAACCATTTGTTTCGCAAGGATTCGAAGATAAGCCTTCTACTTCGCATTGATTTGAAGCAGAATCATGTGTTTCGCATGGATTTGAAGCTAACTCGTATGTTTCGTATGCATTTGAAGCTAAATCATGTACTTCGCATAGAATTGGAAATAAATATTGTGTTGCGAATGAATTCTAAGCTAAATCACGTGTTTCGCACGAATTTGAAGTTAAATCTTGTGTCTCGCTTGAATTTGAAGCAAACACGTGTGTTTCGTATGCATTTGAAGCAAAATCATGTATTTCGCATAGATTTGATGCTAAATAATGTGTATCGCATGAATTTAAAGCTAATTCATGTATTTCGCATGAATTGGATGCTAGATCTTGTGTTTCGCATGAATATTAAGCTTAATAGATTGTTTCGCATGAATTTGAAGCTAAATCATGTGTCTCGCATGAATATGAAGCTAACTCGTTTGTTTCGCATACCGTTGAAGCTAAATCATATATATCACAAGTATTTGAAACTGATCCATTTGTTTCGCATGGATTTGAAGCTAATCCTACTACTTCGCATTGATTTGAAACTGAAACATGTGTGTCGCTTGGATTTGGAGCTGACTCGTTAGTTTCGGATGCAGTTGAAGCTAAATTATGTATATCACAAGTATTTGAAGCTGAACTATTTCTTTCGCATGGATTTGAAGCTAAGCCTTCTACTTCGCATTGATTTGAAGATGAGTCATGTGTTTCGCTTGGACTTGAAGCTAACTCGTTTGCTTGGCATGCAGTTGAAGCTAAATTATGTATATTACAAGTATTTGAAGCTAAACCATTTGTTTCGCATGGATTCGAAGGTCAGCCTTCTACTTCGCATTGATTTGAAGTCAAATCATGTGTTTCGCATGGATTGGACTATAACTCGTTTGTTTCGCATGCAGTTGAAGCTAAATCATGTATATCACAAATATTTGAATCTAAACCAATCAATTCGCATGTATTTGAAGCTACGCCTTCTACTTTGCATGAATTTGAAGCTAAATCACGTGTTTCGCATTGATTTGAAGCTAACTAGTTTGTTACGCTTGCAGTTGAAGCTAAGTCTTGTATATCACAAGTATTTGAAGCTAAACCGTTTGATTGGCATGGATTTGAAGATAAGCCTTCTACTTCGCATTGATTTGAAGATAAATCATTTGTTTCGCTTGGATTTGAAGCTAACTCGTTTCTTTCGCATGCAGTTGGAGCTAACTCTTGTCTATCACAAGTATTTGAAGCTAAACCGTTTGATTGGCATGGATTTGAAGCTAAGCCTTCTACTTCGCATTGATTTGAATCCAACTCGTTTGTTTCGCAAGCAGTTTAAGCTAAATTATGTATATCACAAGTATTTGAAGCTAAACCATTTGTTCGAATGGATTTGAAGCTAAGCCTTCTACTTCGCATTGATTTGAAACAAAATCATGTGTTTCGCTTGGATTTGAAGCTATATCACTTATATCGCAATTATCTGAAGATAAACCATTTGTTTCGCATCGATTCGAAGATAAGCCTTCTACTTCGCATTGATTTGAAGCTAAATCATGTGATTCGCAAGGATTTGAAGCTAACTCGTTTGTTTCGTCTGCATTTGAAGCTAAATCATGTATATCACAAGTATTTGATGCTAAACCATTTGTTTCGCATGGATTTGAAGCGAAGCCTTCTACTTCGCATTGATTTGAAGATAAATCATGTATTTCGCTTGTATTTGAAGCTAACACGATTGTTTCGCATGCAGTTGAAGCAAAATCATGTATATCACAAGTATTTGAACCTAAACCATTTTTTCGCATGGATTCGAAGATAAGCCTCCTACTTCGCATTGATTTTAATCTAAAACATGTGTTTTGCATTGATTTGAAGCTAAATCATGTGTTTCGCATTGATCTGAAACTAACTAGTTTGTTTCGCATGCAGTTGGAGCTAACTCTTTTCTATCACAAGTATTTGAAGCTAAATCTTTTGAATGGCATGGACTCGATGCTAAGACTTCTACTTCGCATTGATTTGCAGATAAATCATGTGTTTCGCTTGGATTTGAAGCTAACTCGTTTGTTTCACATGCAGTTGAAGCTAAATCTTGAATATCACAAATATTTGAAGCTAGACCGTTTGATTGGCATGGATTCGAAGATAAGCCTTCTACTTCGCAATAATTTTAAGCTAAATAATGTGTTTCGCATTGATTTGAAGCTAAATCATGTGTTTCGCATTGATTTGAAGCTAAATCATGTGTTTCGCATTGATTTGAAGCTAATTAGTTTGATTCGCATGCAGTTGAAGCTAAATCATGTATATCACAAGTATTTGAAGCCAAACCATTTGATTCGCATGGATTTGAAGCTGAACCTTCTACTTCGCATTGATTTGAAACTAAATCATGCGTTTCGCATTGATTTGTAGTTAACTCGATTGTTTCGCCTGCATTTGAAGCAAACTCATGTATATCACAAGTATTTGAAGCTAAACCATTTGTTTCGCATGGATTCGAAGATAAGCCTCCTACTTTGCATTGATTTGAAGCTAACTCATGTGATTCGAATGAATTTGAAGATAACTCATGTGTTTCGCTTGGATTTGAAGCTATATCACTTATATTTCAATTATCTGAAGATAAACCATTTGTTTCGCAAGGATTCGAAGATAAGCCTTCTACTTCGCATTGATTTGAAGCTAAATCATGTGATTCGCAAGGATTTTAAGCTAACTCGTTTGTTTCGTTTGGAGTTGATGCTAAATCATGTATATCACAAGGATTTGAAGCTAAAACATTTATTTCGCATTGATTTGGAGCTAAACCTTCTACTTTGCATTGATTTGAAACTAAATCATGCGTTTCGCATGGATTTGAAGCTAACTCGTTCGCTTCGCATACAGTAGAAGCTAAAGCATGTATATCACAAGTATTTGAAGCTGAACCACTTGATTCGCATGGATTTGAAGCTAAGCCTTCTACTTCGCATTGATTTGAAGATAACTCGTTTGTTTTGCAAGCAGTTTGAGCTAAATTTTGTATATCAGAAGTATTTGAAGCTAAACCATTTGTTCGAATGGATTTGAAGCTAAGCCTTCTACATCGCATTGATTTGAAACAAAATCATGTGTTTCCCTTGGATTTGAAGCTAACTCGTTTGTTTCGCATGCAGTTGAAGCTAAATCATGTATATCACAAGTAATTGAATCCAAACCATTTGATTCGCACGGATTTGAAGCTAAGGCTTCTACTTCGCATTGATTTGAAGTTAATTGATGTGTTTTGCATGGATTTGAAGCTAACTCGTTCGCTTCGCATGCAGTTGAAGTTAAATCATGTATATCACAAGCATTTGAAGCTAAACCATTTGATTCGCACGGATTTGAAGCTAAGCCTTCTACTTCGCATTGATTTGAAACAAAATCATGTGTTTCGCTTGGATTTGAAGCTATATCACTTATATCGCAATTATCTGAAGATAAACCATTTGTTTCGCATGGATTTGAAGCTAAACCTTCTACTTCGCACTGATTTGAAACAAAATCATGTGTTTCGCATGGATTTGAAGCTAAATCATGTATATCACAAGTATTTGAAGCCAAACCATTTGTTTCGCAAGGATTTGAAAATAAGCCATCTTCCTCGCATTGATTTTAATCTAACTCGTTTGTTTCGCACGCTGTTGAAGCTAAATCATGTTTATCACAAGTATCTGAATATAAACCATCTGATTCGCATTGATTTGAAGCTAACCCTTCTACGTCGCATTGATTTGAAGCTAAATCATGTATTTCGCATTGATTTGAATCTAAATCATGTGTTTCGCTTGGATTTGAAGCTAACTCGTTTGTTTCACATGCAGTTGAAGCTAAATCTTGAATATCACAAGTATTTGAAGCTAAACCGTTTAATTGGCATGGATTCGAAGATAAGAATTCTACTTCGCAATAATTTTAAGCTAAATCATGTGTTTCGCATTGATTTGAAGCTAAATCATGTGTTTCGCATGGATTTGAATCTATCTCGTTTGTTTCGCATGCAGTTGAAGCTAAATCATGTATGTCACAAGTATTTGGAGCTGAACCATATGTTTCGCATGAATATTAAGCTAAATCATGTGTTTCGAATGAATTTGAATCTAAATCATGTGTTTCGCATGGATTTGAAGCTACCTCGTTTGTTTCGACTGCATTTGAGGCTAACTCACGTATATCACAAGTATTTGAAGATAAACCATTTTTTTCGCATGGATTCGAAGATAAGCCTTCTACTTCGCATTGATTTTAAGCTAAAACATGTGTTTTGCATTGATTTGAAGCTAAATCATGTGTTTCGCATTGATCTGAAACTAACTCGTTTGTTTCGCATGCAGTTGGAGCTAACTCTTTTCTATCACAAGTATTTGAAGCTAAATCTTTTGATTGGCATGGACACGATGCTAAGCCTTCTACTTCGCATTGATTTGCAGATAAATCATGTGTTACGCTTGGATTTGAAGCTAACTCGTTTGTTTCACATGCAGTTGAAGCTAAGTTATGTATATCACAAGTATTTGAAGCTAAACCATTTGTTTCGCTTCGATTCGAAAGTAGGCCTTCTACTCCGCATTGATTTGGATCTAAATCATGTATTTCGCTTGGATTTGTAGCTAACTCGTTTGTTTCACATGCAGTTGAAGCTAAATCTTGAATATCACAAGTATTTGAAGCTAAACCGTTTGATTGGCATGGATTCGAAGATAAGCCTTCTACTTCGCATTGATTTGAAGATAAATCATGTGTTTGGCTTGGATTAGAAGCTAACTCGTTTGTTTCGCACGCAGTTGAAGCTAAATCATGTATATCACAAGTATTTGAAGCCAAACCATTGTATCGCAAGGATATGAAAATAAGCCTTCTTCCACGCATTGATTTCAAGCTAACTCGATTGCATCGCACTCATTTGAAGCTATATAATTTATATCGCAATTATCTGATGCTAAATCATGCGTTTCGCATGGATTTGAAGATAACTCGTTCGCTTCGCATACAGTAGAAGCTAAATCATGTATATCACAAGTATTTGAAGCTAAACCACTTAATTCGCATGGATTTGAAGCTAAGCCTTCTACTTCGCATTGATTTGAAACAAAATCATGTGTTTCGCTTGGATTTAAAGCTATATCACTTATATCGCAATTATCTGAAGATAAGCCATTTGTTTCGCATGGATTCGAAGATAAGCCTTCTACTTCGCATTGATTTGAAGCTAAATCATGTGATTCGCAAGGATTTGAAGCTAACTCGTTTGTTTCGTCTGCATTTGAAGCTAAATCATGTATATCACAAGTATTTGATGCTAAACCATTTGTTTCGCATGGATTTGAAGCTAAGCCTTCTACTTCGCATTGATTTGAAGATAAATCATGTGTTTCGCTTGTATTTGAAGCTAACTCGTTTGTTTCGCATGCAGTTGAAGCTAAATCATGTATATCACAAGTATTTGAACATAAACCATTTGATTCGCTTGGATTCGCAGATAAGCCTTCTACTTCGCAATAATTTTAAGCTAAATCATGTGTTTCGCATTGATTTGAAGCTAAATCATGTGTGTCGCATTGATTTGAAGCTAACTAGTTTGTTTCGCATGCAGTTGGAGCTTAATCTTGTATATCACAAGTATTTGAAGCTAAACCGTATGATTGGAATGGATTTGAAGCTAAGGCTTCTACTTCGCATTGATTTGAAGCTAAATCATGTGTTTCGCATTGATTCGAAGCTAACTAGATTGTTTCGCATGCAGTTGGAGCTAAATCTCGTATATCACAAGTATTTGATGCCAAACAGTTTGATTGGCATGGATTTGAAGCTAAGCCTTCTACTTCGCATTGATTTGAAACAAAATCATGCGTTCCGCATGGATTGAAGCTAAACCTTCTACTTCGAATTGATTTGAAACTATCTCGTTTGTTTCGCATGCAGTTGAAGCTAAATCATGTATATCACAAGTAATTGAAGCCAAACCATTTGATTCGCACGGATTTGAAGCTAAGCCTTCTACTTCGCATTGATTTGAAGTTAATTGATGTGTTTTGCATGGATTTGGAGCTAACTCGTTCGCTTCGCATGCAGTTGAAGCTAAATCATGTATATCACAAGTATTTGAACGTAAACCATTAGATTCGCATGGATTCGAAGATAAGCCTACTACTTCGCAATAATTTTAAGCTAAATCATGTGTTTCGCATTGATTTGAAGCTAAATCATGTGTTTCGCATTGATTTGAAGCTAACTAGTTTGTTTCGCTTGCAGTGGAAGCTAAGTCTTGTATATCACAAGTATTTGAAGCTAAACCGTTTGATTGGCATGGATTTGAAGCTGAGCCTTCTACTTCGCATTGATACGAAGCTGAATCATGTGTTTCGCTTGAATTTGAAGCAAACACGTCTGTTTCACATGCAGTTGAAGCTAATTCTTGTATATCACAAGTATTTGAAGCTAAACCGTTTGATTGTCATGGATTTGAAGCTAAGCCTGCTACTTCGCATTGATTTGAAGATAAATCATGTGTTTCGCTTCGATTTGAAGCTAAGTCGTGTGTTTCGCATGTAGTTGAAGCTAAATCATGTATATCACAAGTATTTGAAGCTAAACCATTTGTTTCGCATGGATTCGAAGATAAGCCTTCTACTTCGCATTGATTTGAAGCTAAATCATGTGTTTCGCATTGATTTGAAGCTAACTAGTTTGTTTCGCTTGCAGTGGAAGCTAAGTCTTGTATATCACAAGTATTTGAAGCTAAACCATTTGATTCGCACGGATTTGTAGCTAAGCCCTCTACTTCGCATTGATTTGAAGCTAAATCGTGTGTTTCGCATCGATTTTAAGCTAAACCTTCTACTTCGCAATGATTTGAAACCAAATCATGTGTTTCGCATGGATTTCAAGCTAACTCGATTGTGTAGCATGCAGTTGAAGCTAAATCATGTATATCACAAGTATTTGAAGCCAAAGCATTGTTTCGCAAGGATATGAAGATAAGCCCTCTACCTCGCATTGATTTCAAGCTAACTCGATTGTTTCGCTCTCATTTGAATATATATAACTTATATCGCAATTATCTGATGATAAACCATTCGTCTCGCATTGATTTGAAGCTAAGCCTTCTACTTTGCATTGATTTGAAGTTGAATCATGTGTTTCCCTTGGATTTGAAGCTAACTCGTTTGTTTCGCATGCAATTGAAGCTAAATCATGTATATCACAAGTATTTGAATCTAAACCATTTGATTCGCACAGATTTGAAGCTAAGCCATCTACTTCGCATTCATTTGAAGCTAAATCATGTGTTTCGCATTGATTCGAAGCTAACTAGATTGTTTCGCATGCAGTTGGAGCTATATCTCGTATATCACAAGTATTTGATGCCAAACAGTTTGATTGGCATGGATTTGAAGCTAAGCCTTCTACTTCGCATTGATTTGAAACAAAATCATGCGTTCCCCATGGATTGAAGCTAAACCTTCTACTTCGAATTGATTTGAAACTATCTCGTTTGTTTCGCATGCAGTTGAAGCTAAATCATGTATATCACAAGTAATTGAAGCCAAACCATTTGATTCGCACGGATTTGAAGCTAAGCCTTCTACTTCGCATTGATTTGAAGTTAATTGATGTGTTTTGCATGGATTTGGAGCTAACTCGTTCGCTTCGCATGCAGTTGAAGCTAAATCATGTATATCACAAGTATTTGAACGTAAACCATTAGATTCGCATGGATTCGAAGATAAGCCTACTACTTCGCAATAATTTTAAGCTAAATCATGTGTTTCGCATTGATTTGAAGCTAAATCATGTGTTTCGCATTGATTTGAAGCTAACTAGTTTGTTTCGCTTGCAGTGGAAGCTAAGTCTTGTATATCACAAGTATTTGAAGCTAAACCGTTTGATTGGCATGGATTTGAAGCTGAGCCTTCTACTTCGCATTGATACGAAGCTGAATCATGTGTTTCGCTTGAATTTGAAGCAAACACGTCTGTTTCACATGCAGTTGAAGCTAATTCTTGTATATCACAAGTATTTGAAGCTAAACCGTTTGATTGTCATGGATTTGAAGCTAAGCCTGCTACTTCGCATTGATTTGAAGATAAATCATGTGTTTCGCTTCGATTTGAAGCTAAGTCATGTGTTTCGCATGTAGTTGAAGCTAAATCATGTATATCACAAGTATTTGAAGCTAAACCATTTGTTTCGCATGGATTCGAAGATAAGCCTTCTACTTCGCATTGATTTGAAGCTAAATCATGTGTTTCGCATTGATTTGAAGCTAACTAGTTTGTTTCGCTTGCAGTGGAAGCTAAGTCTTGTATATCACAAGTATTTGAAGCTAAACCATTTGATTCGCACGGATTTGTAGCTAAGCCCTCTACTTCGCATTGATTTGAAGCTAAATCGTGTGTTTCGCATCGATTTTAAGCTAAACCTTCTACTTCGCAATGATTTGAAACCAAATCATGTGTTTCGCATGGATTTCAAGCTAACTCGATTGTTTAGCATGCAGTTGAAGCTAAATCATGTATATCACAAGTATTTGAAGCCAATGCATTGTTTCGCAAGGATATGAAGATAAGCCCTCTTCCTCGCATTGATTTCAAGCTAACTCGATTGTTTCGCTCTCATTTGAATATATATAACTTATATCGCAATTATCTGATGATAAACCATTCGTCTCGCATTGATTTGAAGCTAAGCCTTCTACTTTGCATTGATTTGAAGTTGAATCATGTGTTTCCCTTGGATTTGAAGCTAACTCGTTTGTTTCGCATGCAATTGAAGCTAAATCATGTATATCACAAGTATTTGAATCTAAACCATTTGATTCGCACAGATTTGAAGCTAAGCCTTCTACTTCGCATTCATTTGAAGCTAAATCATGTGTTTCGCATTGATTCGAAGCTAACTAGATTGTTTCGCATGCAGTTGGAGCTAAATCTCGTATATCACAAGTATTTGATGCCAAACAGTTTGATTGGCATGGATTTGAAGCTAAGCCTTCTACTTCGCATTGATTTGAAACAAAATCATGCGTTCCGCATGGATTTGAAGCTAAACCTTCTACTTCGAATTGATTTGAAACTATCTCGTTTGTTTCGCATGCAGTTGAAGCTAAATCATGTATATCACAAGTAATTGAAGCCAAACCATTTGATTCGCACGGATTTGAAGCTAAGCCTTCTACTTCGCATTGATTTGAAGTTAATTGATGTGTTTTGCATGGATTTGGAGCTAACTCGTTCGCTTCGCATGCAGTTGAAGCTAAATCATGTATATCACAAGTATTTGAACAGAAACCATTAGATTCGCATGGATTCGAAGATAAGCCTACTACTTCGCAATAATTTTAAGCTAAATCATGTGTTTCGCATTGATTTGAAGCTAAATCATGTGTTTCGCATTGATTTGAAGCTAACTAGTTTGTTTCGCTTGCAGTGGAAGCTAAGTCTTGTATATCACAAGTATTTGAAGCTAAACCGTTTGATTGACATGGAATTGAAGCTGAGCCTTCTACTTCGCATTGATACGAAGCTGAATCATGTGTTTCGCTTGAATTTGAAGCAAACACGTCTGTTTCACATGCAGTTGAAGCTAATTCTTGTATATCACAAGTATTTGAAGCTAAACCGTTTGATTGTCATGGATTTGAAGCTAAGCCTGCTACTTCGCATTGATTTGAAGATAAATCATGTGTTTCGCTTCGATTTGAAGCTAAGTCGTGTGTTTCGCATGCAGTTGAAGCTAAATCATGTATATGATAAGTATTTGTAGCTAAACCATTTGTTTCGCAAGGATTTGAAGCTAAGCCTTCTACTTCGCATTGATTTGAAGCTAAATCATGTGTTTTGCATGGATTTGATGCTAACTCGTGTGTTTCGCATGTAGTTGAAGCTAAATCATGTATATCACAAGTATTTGAAGCTAAACCATTTGTTTCGCATGGATTCGAAGATAAGCCTTCTACTTCGCATTGATTTGAAGCTAAATCATGTGTTTTGCATGGATTTGAAGCTAACTCGTATGTTTCACATGTAGTTGAAGCTAAATCATGTATATCACAAGTATTTGAAGCTAAACCATTTCTTTCGCATGGATTCGAAGACAAGAAATCTACTTCGCAATGATTTGAAACTAAACCATGTGTTTCGCATGGATTAAAAGCTAACCCGTTTGTTTCGCATGCAGTTGAAGCTAATTCATGTATATCACAAGTATTTGAAGCTGAACCATTTGTTTCGCATGGATTTGAAGCTAAGCCATCTACTTCGCATTGATTTGAAGCAGAATCATGTGTTTCGCTTGGATTTGAAGCTAACTCGTATGTTTCGTATGCATTTGAAGCTAAATCATGTACTTCGCATAGAATTGGAGCTAAATATTGTGTTGCGAATGAATTCTAAGCTAAATCACGTGTTTCGCACGAATTTGAAGTTAAATCTTGTGTCTCGCTTGAATTTGAAGCAAACACATGTGTTTCGTCTGCATTTGAAGCAAAATCATGTATTTCGCATAGATTTGATGCTAAATAATGTGTATCGCATGAATTTAAAGCTAATTCATGTATTTCGCATGAATTCGATGCTAGATCTTGTGTTTCGCATGAATATTAAGCTTAATAGATTGTTTCGCATGAATTTGAAGCTAAATCATGTGTCTCGCATGAATATGAAGCTAACTCGTTTGTTTCGCATACCGTTGAAGCTAAATCATGTATATCACAAGTATTTGAAACTGATCCATTTGTTTCGCATGGATTTGAAGCTAATCCTTCTACTTCGCATTGATTTGAAACTGAAACATGTGTGTCGCTTGGATTTGGAGCTAACTCGTTAGTTTCGGATGCAGTTGAAGCTAAATTATGTATATCACAAGTATTTGAAGCTGAACTATTTCTTTCGCATGGATTTGAAGCTAAGCCTTCTACTTCGCATTGATTTGAAGCTGAGTCATGTGTTTCGCTTGGACTTGAAGCTAACTCGTTTGCTTGGCATGCAGTTGAAGCTAAATTATGTATATCACAAGTATTTGAAGCTAAACCATTTGATTCGCACGGATTTGAAGCTAAGCCTTATACTTCGCATTGATTTGAAACAAAATCATGTGTTTCGCTTGGATTTGAAGCTATATCACTTATATCGCAATTATCTGAAGATAAACCATTTGTTTTGCATGGATTTGAAGCTAAACCTTCTACTTCGCACTGATTTGAAACAAAATCATGTGTTTCGCATTGATCTGAAACTAACTCGTTTGTTTCGCATGCAGTTGGAGCTAACTCTTTTCTATCACAAGTATTTGAAGCTAAATCTTTTGATTGGCATGGACACGATGCTAAGCCTTCTACTTCGCATTGATTTGCAGATAAATCATGTGTTACGCTTGGATTTGAAGCTAACTCGTTTGTTTCACATGCAGTTGAAGCTAAGTTATGTATATCACAAGTATTTGAAGCTAAACCATTTGTTTCGCTTCGATTCGAAAGTAGGCCTTCTACTCCGCATTGATTTGGATCTAAATCATGTATTTCGCTTGGATTTGTAGCTAACTCGTTTGTTTCACATGCAGTTGAAGCTAAATCTTGAATATCACAAGTATTTGAAGCTAAACCGTTTGATTGGCATGGATTCGAAGATAAGCCTTCTACTTCGCATTGATTTGAAGATAAATCATGTGTTTGGCTTGGATTAGAAGCTAACTCGTTTGTTTCGCACGCAGTTGAAGCTAAATCATGTATATCACAAGTATTTGAAGCCAAACCATTGTATCGCAAGGATATGAAAATAAGCCTTCTTCCACGCATTGATTTCAAGCTAACTCGATTGCATCGCACTCATTTGAAGCTATATAATTTATATCGCAATTATCTGATGCTAAATCATGCGTTTCGCATGGATTTGAAGATAACTCGTTCGCTTCGCATACAGTAGAAGCTAAATCATGTATATCACAAGTATTTGAAGCTAAACCACTTAATTCGCATGGATTTGAAGCTAAGCCTTCTACTTCGCATTGATTTGAAGCTAACTCGTTTGTTTCGCAAGCAGTTTAAGCTAAATTATGTATATCACAAGTATTTGAAGCTAAACCATTTGTTTGAATGGATTTGAAGCTAAGCCTTCTACTTCGCATTGATTTGAAACAAAATCATGTGTTTCGCTTGGATTTAAAGCTATATCACTTATATCGCAATTATCTGAAGATAAGCCATTTGTTTCGCATGGATTCGAAGATAAGCCTTCTACTTCGCATTGATTTGAAGATAAATCATGTGTTTCGCTTGTATTTGAAGCTAACTCGTTTGTTTCGCATGCAGTTGAAGCTAAATCATGTATATCACAAGGATTTGAACATAAACCATTTGATTCGCTTGGATTCGCAGATAAGCCTTCTACTTCGCAATAATTTTAAGCTAAATCATGTGTTTCGCATTGATTTGAAGCAAAATCATGTGTGTCGCATTGATTTGAAGCTAACTAGTTTGTTTCGCATGCAGTTGGAGCTTAATCTTGTATATCACAAGTATTTGAAGCTAAACCGTATGATTGGAATGGATTTGAAGCTAAGGCTTCTACTTCGCATTGATTTGAAACTAAATCATGCGTTTCGCATGGATTTGAAGCTAACTCGTTCGCTTCGCATACAGTAGAAGCTAAATCATGTATATCACAAGTATTTGAAGCTAAACCATTTGATTCGCACGGATTTGAAGCTAAGCCTTATACTTCGCATTGATTTGAAACAAAATCATGTGTTTCGCTTGGATTTGAAGCTATATCACTTATATCGCAATTATCTGAAGATAAACCATTTGTTTTGCATGGATTTGAAGCTAAACCTTCTACTTCGCAATGATTTGAAACCAAATCATGTGTTTCGCATGGATTTCAAGCTAACTCGATTGTTTAGCATGCAGTTGAAGCTAAATCATGTATATCACAAGTATTTGAAGCCAAAGCATTGTTTCGCAAGGATATGAAGATAAGCCCTCTTCCTCGCATTGATTTCAAGCTAACTCGATTGTTTCGCTCTCATTTGAATATATATAACTTATATCGCAATTATCTGATGATAAACCATTCGTCTCGCATTGATTTGAAGCTAATCCTTCTACTTTGCATTGATTTGAAGTTGAATCATGTGTTTCCCTTGGATTTGAAGCTAACTCGTTCGTTTCGCATGCAATTGAAGCTAAATCATGTATATCACAAGTATTTGAATCTAAACCATTTGATTCGCACAGATTTGAAGCTAAGCCTTCTACTTCGCATTCATTTGAAGCTAAATCATGTGTTTCGCATTGATTCGAAGCTAACTAGATTGTTTCGCATGCAGTTGGAGCTAAATCTCGTATATCACAAGTATTTGATGCCAAACAGTTTGATTGGCATGGATTTGAAGCTAAGCCTTCTACTTCGCATTGATTTGAAACAAAATCATGCGTTCCGCATGGATTGAAGCTAAACCTTCTACTTCGAATTGATTTGAAACTATCTCGTTTGTTTCGCATGCAGTTGAAGCTAAATCATGTATATCACAAGTAATTGAAGCCAAACCATTTGATTCGCACGGATTTGAAGCTAAGCCTTCTACTTCGCATTGATTTGAAGTTAATTGATGTGTTTTGCATGGATTTGGAGCTAACTCGTTCGCTTCGCATGCAGTTGAAGCTAAATCATGTATATCACAAGTATTTGAACGTAAACCATTAGATTCGCATGGATTCGAAGATAAGCCTACTACTTCGCAATAATTTTAAGCTAAATCATGTGTTTCGCATTGATTTGAAGCTAAATCATGTGTTTCGCATTGATTTGAAGCTAACTAGTTTGTTTCGCTTGCAGTGGAAGCTAAGTCTTGTATATCACAAGTATTTGAAGCTAAACCGTTTGATTGGCATGGATTTGAAGCTGAGCCTTCTACTTCGCATTGATACGAAGCTGAATCATGTGTTTCGCTTGAATTTGAAGCAAACACGTCTGTTTCACATGCAGTTGAAGCTAATTCTTGTATATCACAAGTATTTGAAGCTAAACCGTTTGATTGTCATGGATTTGAAGCTAAGCCTGCTACTTCGCATTGATTTGAAGATAAATCATGTGTTTCGCTTCGATTTGAAGCTAAGTCGTGTGTTTCGCATGTAGTTGAAGCTAAATCATGTATATCACAAGTATTTGAAGCTAAACCATTTGTTTCGCATGGATTCGAAGATAAGCCTTCTACTTCGCATTGATTTGAAGCTAAATCATGTGTTTCGCATTGATTTGAAGCTAACTAGTTTGTTTCGCTTGCAGTGGAAGCTAAGTCTTGTATATCACAAGTATTTGAAGCTAAACCATTTGATTCGCACGGATTTGTAGCTAAGCCCTCTACTTCGCATTGATTTGAAGCTAAATCGTGTGTTTCGCATCGATTTTAAGCTAAACCTTCTACTTCGCAATGATTTGAAACCAAATCATGTGTTTCGCATGGATTTCAAGCTAACTCGATTGTTTAGCATGCAGTTGAAGCTAAATCATGTATATCACAAGTATTTGAAGCCAAAGCATTGTTTCGCAAGGATATGAAGATAAGCCCTCTTCCTCGCATTGATTTCAAGCTAACTCGATTGTTTCGCTCTCATTTGAATATATATAACTTATATCGCAATTATCTGATGATAAACCATTCGTCTCGCATTGATTTGAAGCTAAGCCTTCTACTTTGCATTGATTTGAAGTTGAATCATGTGTTTCCCTTGGATTTGAAGCTAACTCGTTTGTTTCGCATGCAATTGAAGCTAAATCATGTATATCACAAGTATTTGAAACTAAACCATTTGATTCGCACAGATTTGAAGCTAAGCCTTCTACTTCGCATTCATTTGAAGCTAAATCATGTGTTTCGCATTGATCCGAAGCTAACTAGATTGTTTCGCATGCAGTTGGAGCTAAATCTCGTATATCACAAGTATTTGATGCCAAACAGTTTGATTGGCATGGATTTGAAGCTAAGCCTTCTACTTCGCATTGATTTGAAACAAAATCATGCGTTCCGCATGGATTGAAGCTAAACCTTCTACTTCGAATTGATTTGAAACTATCTCGTTTGTTTCGCATGCAGTTGAAGCTAAATCATGTATATCACAAGTAATTGAAGCCAAACCATTTGATTCGCACGGATTTGAAGCTAAGCCTTCTACTTCGCATTGATTTGAAGTTAATTGATGTGTTTTGCATGGATTTGGAGCTAACTCGTTCGCTTCGCATGCAGTTGAAGCTAAATCATGTATATCACAAGTATTTGAACGTAAACCATTAGATTCGCATGGATTCGAAGATAAGCCTACTACTTCGCAATAATTTTAAGCTAAATCATGTGTTTCGCATTGATTTGAAGCTAAATCATGTGTTTCGCATTGATTTGAAGCTAACTACTTTGTTTCGCTTGCAGTGGAAGCTAAGTCTTGTATATCACAAGTATTTGAAGCTAAACCGTTTGATTGGCATGGATTTGAAGCTGAGCCTTCTACTTCGCATTGATACGAAGCTGAATCATGTGTTTCGCTTGAATTTGAAGCAAACACGTCTGTTTCACATGCAGTTGAAGCTAATTCTTGTATATCACAAGTATTTGAAGCTAAACCGTTTGATTGTCATGGATTTGAAGCTAAGCCTGCTACTTCACATTGATTTGAAGATAAATCATGTGTTTCGCTTCGATTTGAAGCTAAGTCGTGTGTTTCGCATGTAGTTGAAGCTGAATCATGTATATCACAAGTATTTGAAGCTAAACCATTTGTTTCGCATGGATTCGAAGATAAGCCTTCTACTTCGCATTGATTTGAAGCTAAATCATGTGTTTCGCATTGATTTGAAGCTAACTAGTTTGTTTCGCTTGCAGTGGAAGCTAAGTCTTGTATATCACAAGTATTTGAAGCTAAACCATTTGATTCGCACGGATTTGTAGCTAAGCCCTCTACTTCGCATTGATTTGAAGCTAAATCGTGTGTTTCGCATCGATTTTAAGCTAAACCTTCTACTTCGCAATGATTTGAAACCAAATCATGTGTTTCGCATGGATTTCAAGCTAACTCGATTGTTTAGCATGCAGTTGAAGCTAAATCATGTATATCACAAGTATTTGAAGCCAAAGCATTGTTTCGCAAGGATATGAAGATAAGCCCTCTTCCTCGCATTGATTTCAAGCTAACTCGATTGTTTCGCTCTCATTTGAATATATATATAACTTATATCGCAATTATCTGATGATAAACCATTCGTCTCGCATTGATTTGAAGCTAAGCCTTCTACTTTGCATTGATTTGAAGTTGAATCATGTGTTTCCCATGGATTTGAAGCTAACTCGTTTGTTTCGCATGCAATTGAAGCTAAATCATGTATATCACAAGTATTTGAATCTAAACCATTTGATTCGCACAGATTTGAAGCTAAGCCTTCTACTTCACATTCATTTGAAGCTAAATCATGTGTTTCGCATTGATTCGAAGCTAACTAGATTGTTTCGCATGCAGTTGGAGCTAAATCTCGTATATCACAAGTATTTGATGCCAAACAGTTTGATTGGTATGGATTTGAAGCTAAGCCTTCTACTTCGCATTGATTTGAAACAAAATCATGCGTTCCGCATGGATTTGAAGCTAAACCTTCTACTTCGAATTGATTTGAAACTATCTCGTTTGTTTCGCATGCAGTTGAAGCTAAATCATGTATATCACAAGTAATTGAAGCCAAACCATTTGATTCGCACGGATTTGAAGCTAAGCCTTCTACTTCGCATTGATTTGAAGTTAATTGATGTGTTTTGCATGGATTTGGAGCTAACTCGTTCGCTTCGCATGCAGTTGAAGCTAAATCATGTATATCACAAGTATTTGAACATAAACCATTAGATTCGCATGGATTCGAAGATAAGCCTACTACTTCGCAATAATTTTAAGCTAAATCATGTGTTTCGCATTGATTTGAAGCTAAATCATGTGTTTCGCATTGATTTGAAGCTAACTAGTTTGTTTCGCTTGCAGTGGAAGCTAAGTCTTGTATATCACAAGTATTTGAAGCTAAACCGTTTGATTGGCATGGATTTCAAGCTGAGCCTTCTACTTCGCATTGATACGAAGCTGAATCATGTGTTTCGCTTGAATTTGAAGCAAACACGTCTGTTTCACATGCAGTTGAAGCTAATTCTTGTATATCACAAGTATTTGAAGCTAAGCCGTTTGATTGTCATGGATTTGAAGCTAAGCCTGCTACTTCGCATTGATTTGAAGATAAATCATGTGTTTCGCTTCGATTTGAAGCTAAGTCGTGTGTTTCGCATGCAGTTGAAGCTAAATCATGTATATGATAAGTATTTGAAGCTAAACCATTTGTTTCGCAAGGATTTGAAGCTAAGCCTTCTACTTCGCATTGATTTGAAGCTAAATCATGTGTTTTGCATGGATTTGATGCTAACTCGTGTGTTTCGCATGTAGTTGAAGCTAAATCATGTATATCACAAGTATTTGAAGCTAAACCATTTGTTTCGCATGGATTCGAAGATAAGCCTTCTACTTCGCATTGATTTGAAGCTAAATCATGTGTTTCGCATTGATTTGAAGCTAACTAGTTTGTTTCGCTTGCAGTGGAAGCTAAGTCTTGTATATCACAAGTATTTGAAGCTAAACCATTTGAATCGCACGGATTTGTAGCTAAGCCCTCTACTTCGCATTGATTTGAAGCTAAATCGTGTGTTTCGCATCGATTTTAAGCTAAACCTTCTACTTCGCAATGATTTGAAACCAAATCATGTGTTTCGCATGGATTTCAAGCTAACTCGATTGTTTAGCATGCAGTTGAAGCTAAATCATGTATATCACAAGTATTTGAAGCCAAAGCATTGTTTCGCAAGGATATGAAGATAAGCCCTCTTCCTCGCATTGATTTCAAGCTAACTCGATTGTTTCGCTCTCATTTGAATATATATAACTTATATCGCAATTATCTGATGATAAACCATTCGTCTCGCATTGATTTGAAGCTAAGCCTTCTACTTTGCATTGATTTGAAGTTGAATCATGTGTTTCCCTTGGATTTGAAGCTAACTCGTTTGTTTCGCATGCAATTGAAGCTAAATCATGTATATCACAAGTATTTGAATCTAAACCATTTGATTCGCACAGATTTGAAGCTAAGCCTTCTACTTCGCATTCATTTGAAGCTAAATCATGTGTTTCGCATTGATTCGAAGCTAACTAGATTGTTTCGCATGCAGTTGGAGCTAAATCTCGTATATCACAAGTATTTGATGCCAAACAGTTTGATTGGCATGGATTTGAAGCTAAGCCTTCTACTTCGCATTGATTTGAAACAAAATCATGCGTTCCGCATGGATTTGAAGCTAAACCTTCTACTTCGAATTGATTTGAAACTATCTCGTTTGTTTCGCATGCAGTTGAAGCTAAATCATGTATATCACAAGTAATTGAAGCCAAACCATTTGATTCGCACGGATTTGAAGCTAAGCCTTCTACTTCGCATTGATTTGAAGTTAATTGATGTGTTTTGCATGGATTTGGAGCTAACTCGTTCGCTTCGCATGCAGTTGAAGCTAAATCATGTATATCACAAGTATTTGAACATAAACCATTAGATTCGCATGGATTCGAAGATAAGCCTACTACTTCGCAATAATTTTAAGCTAAATCATGTGTTTCGCATTGATTTGAAGCTAAATCATGTGTTTCGCATTGATTTGAAGCTAACTAGTTTGTTTCGCTTGCAGTGGAAGCTAAGTCTTGTATATCACAAGTATTTGAAGCTAAACCATTTGTTTCGCATGGATTCGAAGATAAGCCTTCTACTTCGCATTGATTTGAAGCAGAATCATGTGTTTCGCTTGGATTTGAAGCTAACTCGTATGTTTCGTATGCATTTGAAGCTAAATCATGTACTTCGCATAGAATTGGAGCTAAATATTGTGTTGCGAATGAATTCTAAGCTAAATCACGTGTTTCGCACGAATTTGAAGTTAAATCTTGTGTCTCG
This sequence comes from Megalopta genalis, assembly GCF_051020955.1. Lineage (NCBI taxonomy): Eukaryota > Metazoa > Arthropoda > Insecta > Hymenoptera > Halictidae > Megalopta > Megalopta genalis. Next base: position 71,638 of record NW_027477439.1, read on the forward strand.
CTTGAATTTGAAGCAAACACATGTGTTTCGTATGCATTTGAAGCAAAATCATGTATTTCGCATAGATTTGATGCTAAATAATGTGTATCGCATGAATTTAAAGCTAATTCATGTATTTCGCATGAATTCGATGCTAGATCTTGTGTTTCGCATGAATATTAAGCTTAATAGATTGTTTCGCATGAATTTGAAGCTAAATCATGTGTCTCGCATGAATATGAAGCTAACTCGTTTGTTTCGCATACCGTTGAAGCTAAATCATGTATATCACAAGTATTTGAAACTGATCCATTTGTTTCGCATGGATTTGAAGCTAATCCTTCTACTTCGCATTGATTTGAAACTGAAACATGTGTGTCGCTTGGATTTGGAGCTAACTCGTTAGTTTCGGATGCAGTTGAAGCTAAATTATGTATATCACAAGTATTTGAAGCTGAACTATTTCTTTCGCATGGATTCGAAGATAAGCCTCCTACTTTGCATTGATTTGAAGTCGAATCATGTGTTTCCATTGGATTTGAAGCTAACTCGTTTGTTTCGCATGCAATTGAAGCTAAATCATGTATATCACAAGTATTTGAAGCTAAACCATTTGATTCGCACGGATTTGAAGCTAAGCCCCCTACTTCGCATTGATTTGAAGCTAGATCGTGTGTTTCGCATCGATTTTAAGCTAAATCATGTTTTTCGCATTGATTTTAAGCTAAATCATGTGTTTCGCATGGATTTGAATCTAAACCTTCTACTTCGCAATGATTTGAAACCAAATCATGTGTTTCGCATGGATTTGAAGCTAAATCATGTATATGACAAGTATTTGAAGCCAAACCATTTGTTTCGCAAGGATTTGAAAATAAGCCATCTTCCTCGCATTGATTTTAATCTAACTCGTTTGTTTCGCACGCTGTTGAAGCTAAATCATGTTTATCACAAGTATCTGAATATAAACCATCTGATTCGCATTGATTTGAAGCTAACCCTTCTACGTCGCATTGATTTGAAGATAAATCATGTGTTTCGCTTGTATTTGAAGCTAACTCGTTTGTTTCGCATGCAGTTGAAGCTAAATCATGTATATCACAAGTATTTGAAGCTAAACCATTTGTTCGAATGGATTTGAAGCTAAGCCTTCTACTTCGCATTGATTTGAAACAAAATCATGTGTTTCGCTTGGATTTGAAGCTATATCACTTATATCGCAATTATCTGAAGATAAACCATTTGTTTCGCATGGATTTGAAGCTAAACCTTCTACTTCGCACTGATTTGAAACAAAATCATGTGTTTCGCATGGATTTGAAGCTAAATCATGTATATCACAAGTATTTGAAGCCAAACCATTTGTTTCGCAAGGATTTGAAAATAAGCCATCTTCCTCGCATTGATTTTAATCTAACTCGTTTGTTTCGCACGCTGTTGAAGCTAAATCATGTTTATCACAAGTATCTGAATATAAACCATCTGATTCGCATTGATTTGAAGCTAACCCTTCTACGTCGCATTGATTTGAAGCTAAATCATGTATTTCGTATGGATTTGAAGCTAACTCGTTTGATTCGCATGCTGTCTAATCTAAATCATGTATATCACAAGTATTTGAAGCTGAACCATTTGTTTCGCATGGAT